>NC_045451.1:25454837-25475522 GCF_002776525.5 Piliocolobus tephrosceles | reverse complement strand
GCAACCCCTGCTTTTTTTTGTTCTCCATTTGCTTGGTAGATCTTCCTTCATCCCTTTACTTTGAGCCTATGTATGTCTCTGCATGTGAGATAGGTCTCCTGAATACAGCAGACTGATGGGTCTTGACTCTTTATCCAGTTTGCCAGTCTGTGTCTTTTAATTGGAGCATTTAGTCCATTTACATTAAAGGTTAATATTGTTATGTGTGAACTTGATCCTGCCATTATGATATTAACTGGTTATTTTGCTCATTAGTTGATGCAGTTTCTTCCTAGCCTCGATGGTCTTTGCATTTTTGCATGTTTTTGCAATGGCTGGTATACCAGTTGTTCCTTTCCATGTTTAGGGCTTCCTTCAGGGTCACTTGGAAGGCAGGCCTGGTGGTGACAAAATCTCTAAGCATTTGCTTTTGTATAAAGGATTTTATTTCTCCTTCACTTATGAAACTTAGTATGGCAGGATATTAAATTCTGGGTTTAAAATTCTTTTCTTTAAGAATGTTGAATATTGGCCCCCACTCTCTTCTGGCTTGTAGAATTTCTGCCGAGAGATCTGCTGTTAGTCTGATGGGCTTCCCTTTGTGGGTAACCTGACCTTTCTCTCTGGCTGCCCTTAAGATTTTTCTTTCATTTCAACTTTGGTGAATCTGGTAATTATGTGTCTTGGAGTTGCTCTTCTGGAGGAGTATTTTTGTGGCGTTCTCTGTATTTCTTGAATTTGAATGCTGGCCTGCCCTACTAGGTTGGGATAGTTCTCCTGGATGATATCCTGAAGAGTGTTTTCCAACTTGTTTCCATTCTCCCCCTCACTTTCAGGCACCCCAATCAGACGTAGATTTGGTGTTTTTACATAATGCCATACTTCTTGCAGGCTTTGTTCATTATTTTTTCTTCTTTTGTCTTTTGGTTTCTCTTCTCGCTTCATTTCATTCATTTGATCCTCAATCGCTGATACTCTTTCTTCCAGTTGATCGAGTTGGTTACTGAAGCTTGTGCATTTGTCACGTATTTCTCGTGTCATGGTTTTCATCTCTGTCATTTCGTTTATGATCTTCTCTGCATTAATTAGTCTAGCTGTCAATTCTTCCACTCTTTTTTCAAGATTTTCAGTTTCTTTGCGCTGGTTACATAATTCCTCCTTTAGCTCTGAGAAGTTTGATGGACTGAAGCCTTCTTCTCTCATTTCGTCAAAGTCATTCTCTTACCAGCTTTGATCTGTTGCTGGTGATGAGCTGTGCTCCTTTGCAGGGGGAGGTGCGCTCTTAGTTTTTGAATTTCCAGCTTTTCTGCCCTGCTTCTTCCCCATCTTCGTGGTTTTATCTGCCTCTGGTCTTTGATGATGCTGACGTACTGATGGGGTTTTGGTATAGGTGTTCTTCCTATTTGATAGTTTTCCTTCAATAGTCAGGACCTTCAGCTGTAGGTCTGTTGGAGATTGCTTGAGGTCCACTGCAGACCCTGTTTGCCTGGGTATCAGCAGCAGAGGTTGCAGAAGATAGAATATTGCTGAACAGCGAGTGCACCTGTCTGATTCTTATTTTGGAAGCTTCCTCTCAGTGGTGTACTCCACCCTGTGAGGTGTGGGTTGTCAGACTGCCCCTAGTGGGGGACGTATCCCAGTTAGGCTACCCAAGGGTCAGGGATCCACTTGAGCAGGCAGTCTGTCCCTTCTGAGATCTCAACCTCCGTGTTGGGAGATCCACTGCTCTCTTCAAAGCTGTCAGACAGAGTCGTTCGCGTCTGCACAGGCCTCTGCTGCTTCCCCTGCTATTTTTTAGCTGTGCGCTGTCCCCAGAGGTGGAGTCTACAAAGACAGACAGGTTTCCTTGAGCTGCTGTGAGCTCCACCCAGTTCGAGCTTCCCAGCGGCTTTGTTTACCTATTTAAGCCTCAGCAATGGCGGGCGCGCCTCCCCAACCATCGCTGCTCCCTTGCGGTTAGATCGCCGCAGACTGCTGTGTTAGCAAGGAGGGCGGCTCCGTGGGCGTGGGACCCTCCAGGCCAGGTGTGGGGTATATTATCCTGGTGTGCCCGTTTGTTTACAGTGCAGTATTGGGGTGGGAGTTACCCAATTTTCCAGTTGTTGTGTGTCTCAGTTCCCCGGGCTAGGAAGAGGGATTCCCTTCCCCCTTGCGCTTACCAGGTGAGGCAATGCCTCGCCCTGCTTCAGCTCTTGCCGGTCGGGCTGCAGCAGCTGACCGCTCCGATTGTCCGGCACTACCTAGAGAGATGACCCCAGTACCTCAGTTGAAAATGCAGAAATCACTGGTCTTCTGTGTCGCTCGCGTTGGGAGTTGGAGACTGGAGCTCTTCTTATTCGGCCATCTAGCTCCGCCCCTACCATGTTGTAGTTTTTGAATTTTTTTTTTTACGAATGTCAGGTGCTGTGTGAGAAAGGAAATAAGATGCCAAAATTGTGGCCCCTGTTGGGGCCAGGTAATTACCAGGTAATTCCTGGTCTCTTCAGATTGACGTCACCTGGGGCATGCCCGGTTGATCTGCGCCAGCTGCATTTTCACGCTTGTGGGGAATGTTGGTGATGAAGAACCCGGAAGTGCGCCATCCTACCTCCGTACGTTCAAACAGAAATATGTTCAGACCGAAACTGGAGAGAAGCTCTCCGACGAACTGCTTTGTGACATGTGCATTCCACCCACAGAAATACGCCTTTCTTCTCCTAGAGGATTCCAGAATCCCTTTCGGAGAAAAAGCTACCAAGAGACATTCAGGAGAACAGGGATTGCTATGGTGAAAAAGGAAATATTCTCAGACAAAATTGGAGAGAAGATTTCTGTGAAACTGTCCCGTGTTAGATATATCTATTCATCTTGCATAGTTCAAACCTTTCTTATATTACGCAGTTTGGAAGCTCGGTCATGTACAAATTTGCAAAGGGACATTCGGGAGCAAATGCAGGCCTACGGTGAAAGAGGAGATATATTCAGATAAAAACTGGATAGAAGTTTTCTGAGAAACTACTTGTGTTTCTCACAAGGCAATGCTTAAACACTGTTCCTGTGTAACCAAAAAAGTGATATTTCAGAGTGCAGAGAAGACTACGGAAAATAGTGAAATATGCTGCAATAAAATCGAGAAAGAAGCGTTCCAGGAATCTGCTCTCTGATATGTGCATTCACTTCACAGAATTTATGCTTACTCTATGTTGCCCAGTTTCGAAATTCTGTTTTTGAAGAATCTGTGAAGGGATATTTAGTGACGCCCGGAGTGCAAATGAAAGCTGCAGAGTAACATTCAGAGGAAATGCTTTGTGATGTGTGTATTCCTCTCGTAGATTTAAACCTTTCTTTGGATTGAGCAGATTGAAATCACTGTTTTTGTGGAATCTGAGGAAGGACATTTGAGAACGATCCTTAGAACAGCGAGAAAGAAATATCCTCAGGTAAAATCCAGAACGAGACTTTCTGTGAAACTACACTGTCTCATCTTAAATCCCCTCGCTTAGTAAAGACTCTCCGTACGTTGAGTTATTTTACAACCCTGTGTATGTTTAGCATGTGATGGGACATTCAGGTGCACTTTGAGGCTTACGGTGAAAAAGGAAGTATGTTCAGACAGAAAATGGAGAGAAGATTTCCGAGGAAATGCTTTGTGACGTGTGCATTCCACTCACAGTGTTATACCTCTCTTCTCATACAGTGTTGGGGAAACCCTTTTGGAGAAACACGTATCAAGTGATATTCAGGAGCATGACAAAATCTGAAAAGAAGCGTTCTAAGAAACTACTCTGTGATGTGTGTAATCATCTCATGTAGATAAAGGTTTCCTTCCTTTACACAGCTAGAAAACTATCATCGACGGATCCACAAAGGGACTTTTGGGAGCACACTCATGACTATGGTGAAAAAGGAAACATCTGCAGATAAAAACTGGAAAGAAAGTTTCTGTGAATCGGCTTTTTTCTATGTTTATTCTTCGTACATAGATGAAGCTTTCTTTACATTATGCAACTTGGAAACTCCCTAGTGAATGGATCCAAAAAGGGATATTTCGGATCACATTCAGGCCTATGGTCAAATAGGAAATAGAGTCAGATAAAACTGGAGAGAAACTTTCTTACAAACTGCTTGTTGATGTGTGCATTCCATTCAGGGAGTTTTAATGTTCTTCTCATAAGGCACAGTTTGAACACTGTTCCTGTAAAACCAAAAGAGTGATATTCGGAGCATATTGAAGACTATGGCAAAAAGTGAAATGTCATCCATTAAAAAACAGAAAGAAGCACTCGAAGAAACTGCTTTCTGACATGCCCATTCTTTTCGCGGGTTAAAGCTTACTCTTTCCCAGTTTGAAAGTCACACTCTTAGGATTCTGCAAGGGGATAGTAAGTGGCAACCGGAGTCCTGTGTCGAGCAAGGAAATGTCTCCCATCAAAAATTGGAGAGACGCTTTCTGTGCAACACTTTTGTGATGTTTGTGTTCATCTCAAAGAGTTAAATGATTCTTTGGATTGATCAGTTTGAAATCACTGTTCCTGAGGAATGTGAGAAAGGACATTTGGAGATGGTCCTTAGAATATGCTGAAAAAGAAGTAACCTGAGAAAGAATCCAGAAGGAAACTTTCTGTGAAACTATTGTGTGTCACGTGAATTCCACTCACACAGTTAAGGTTCTCTTTGCATTGAGCAGTATCATAACACTGTTTTCGTTTACATTACTAAGGGATATTCAGGAGTGATTTGAGGGTTATGGTGAGAAAGGAAACATCTTCAGATAGAAACTGGAGAGAAGCATTCTGAGGAGCTGCTTTGTGATGTGTGTATTCCACTTACAGAAATATACCTTTCGTCTCCTAGAGGATTCGGGAATTCCTTTTGGACAAAAATCTAGCAAGACACATTCGGGAGTACAGGGACAGATATGGTCAAAAAGGAAATATCCTCAGACAAAACTGGAGAGAATATTTCTGTGAAAGTGTTTCATCTTAGGTATATCAATTCATATCGCATAGTTCAAACCTTTCTTATATTACACAGTTTCGAAACTCCATCATGCACGAATCTGCAAAGTGACATTTGGGAGCACATTCAGGCCTATGGTGAAAGAGGAGATATCTTCAGATAAAAACTGGATAGAAGCTTTCTGAGAAACTACCTGTGATGTATGCATTCCGCTCATGGATTTATAGCTCTTTTCTCACAAGGCAGTGTTAAAACACTGTGCCTGTGTAACAGAAAAAGTGATATTTCGGCGCCCCTTGAGGACTATTGCATATAGGGAAATATACTGAAATAACATCAAGAAAGAAGTGTTTCAAGAATCTGCTCTCTGATATGTGAATTCACTTCACAATTTATGCTTACTCTATGTTGACCGGTTTCGAAATTCTGTCTTTGAAGTATCTGTGTAGGCATATTTAGTGACGCCCGGAGGCTTCTGGTGAACAAGGAAACATCTTCCGATGAAACCTGCAGAGTAACTTTCGGAGCAACTGCTTTGTGATGTGTGTATTCGTCTCATAGATTTAAACCGTTCTTTGTATTGGACAGATTGAAATCACTGTTTTTGTGGAATCTGAGGAAGGACATTTGGGAACAATCTTTAGAATATGGAGAAAGAAATATCCTCAGGTAAAATCCAGAAGGAAGCTTTCTGTGAAACTACTCTGTGTCGACTTAATTCCTCTCGCTTAGTTAAGCCTCTCCTTACGTTGAGTAGTTTTATACCCCTGTGTATGTTTAGCGTGTGATGGGACTTTCAGGAGCACTTGGAGGCTTACGGTGAAAAAGAAAATATGTTCAGACTGAACTGGAGAGAAGCTTTCCGAGGAACTGCTTTGTGACATGTGCATTTCACTCACAGTGTTATACCTATCTTCTCATACAGCGTTGGGGAAACCCTTTTGGAGAAACAAGTACCAAGTTATATTTGCGAGCATGTTGATTCCGATGATGACAAGGGAAATAGCCTCAGACAAAATCTGGAAAGAAACTTTCTAGGAAACTACTCTGTGATATGTGCAATCATCTCAAAAAGATAAAGGTTTCCTTACATTACACAGCTTGAAAACTGACATGGGTGGATCCATGAAGGGACTTTCGGTAGCACTCTCAGTAATGTGGTGAAAAAGGAAATATCTCCAGATAAAAACTGGAAAGAAGCTTTCTGTGAATCTGCTTTTTTCTATGTATATTCTTCTCACATAGATGGAGATTTCTTTACATTATGCAGCTTGGAAACTCCCTCATGAATGGATCCAAAAAGGGATATTTGGGATCACATTCGGGCCTATGGTCAAATAGGAATTATAGTCAGATAAAAAGTGGAAAAATCTTTGTGAGAAACTGCTTGGTGATGTGTGCATTCCACTCAGGGAGTTTTAATGTTCTTCTCATGAGGCACAGTTTGAACACTGCTCGTGTAAAACAAAGGAAGTGATATTCGGAGCTCATTGAAGACTATGGCAAAAAGTGAAATGTAGTCCCATAAAAAACGGAAAGCAGCACTCTAAGAAACTGCTCTGTGACATGCCCTTTCTTTTCACAGGGTTAAAGCTTACTCTATATTTCCCAGTTTGATAGTCGGCCTCTTAGGGATCTGCGAAGGGATAGCAAGTGGCAACCACAGGCCTTTGTCTAGCAAGGAAATGGCTCCCACCGAAAACTGGAGAGATAGATGTTTTCTGCGCAACACTTTTGGGATGTTTGTGTTCATCTCAAAGAGTTAAATCATTCTTTGGATTGAGCAGTTTGAAATCACTGTTTCTGTGGAATCTGAGAAAGGATATTTGGAGACGCTCTTTAGAATACCCATAAAAAGAAATAGCCTCAGAGGGAAAGCAGAAGGAAACTTTCTGTGAAACTGCTCTGTGTCACGTGAATTCCACTCACAAATTTAAGCTGCTCTTTTCATTGAGCAGTATCATAACACTGTTTTTGTTTAGACTCTGAAGGAATATTCAGGAATGATTTGAGGGTTATGGTCAGAAGGGAAACATCTTCAGATAGAAACTGGAGAGAAGCTTTCTGAGGAGCTGCTTTTTGACGAGTGCATTCCACTCACAGATATATTCCTTTCTTCTCCAAGAGGATTCCGAAATCCCTTTTAGTGAAAAAGCTACCAAGAGACATTCGGGAATATAGGGAAGGCTATGGTGAAAAAGGAAATATCATCAAACAAAAACTGGAAGGAAGATTACTGTGAAACTTCTTCGTGTTAGATATATCTATTCATCTTGCATAGTTCAAACATTTCTTATATTTCGCAGTTTGCAAAATCCATCATGCAAGGATCCGTGAAGGGACATTCAGGAGCACATTCTGGCCTTCAGTGAAAGAGGAGATATCATCAGATAAAAACTCGAAAGAAGCTTTCTGAGAAACTATTTTGTGATGTATGCATTCCACTCAGAGAGTTATACCCCTTTTCTCACAAGGCAGGATTTGAACTCTGTTCCTGTGAAAATGAAAAGTGATATTTTGCAGCACTATGAGGACTATGGTGAAGAGTGAAATATACTGACATAAATTCGAGGAAGAAACGTTCCAAGAATGTGCTACTCTGATATGTGCATTCACTTCACAGAATTTATGCTTACACTATGTTGCCCAATTTCGAAATTGTGTCTTTCAGGAATCTGTGAAGGGATATGTAGTGACGCCTGGAGGCTTGTGGTGAGCAAGGAATGATCTTCCGAAGAAACCTGCATAGTTACTTTCTTAGGAACTTCTGCGATGTGTATATTCGTCTCATAGAATTAAACCATACTTTGGAGTGAGCAGATTGCAATCACTGTTTTTGTGGAATCAGAGGAAGGACATTTGGGAACGATCCTTTGAACATGGAGAAAGAAATATCCTCACGTAAAATCCAGAAGAAAGCTTCCTGTGAAACTACTCTGTGTCATCGTGATTCCTCTCACTTTGTTAAGCCTCTCCTTACTTTTAGTAGTTTTATATCCCTGTGTATGTTTACCGTGTGATGGAACATTCGGGAGCACTTTGAGGCCTACGGTGAAAAAGGAAATATGTTCAGACCGAAACTAGAGAGAAGCATTCCGAGGAACTGCTTTGTGATGTGTGCATTCCACTCACAGAAATATATCTTTCTTCTTTTAGAGGATTCCGGAATCCCTATTGCAGAAAAAGCTACAAGATTATTTGGGAGTACAGGGACGGCAATGGTGAAAGAGGAAATATCCTCAGACAAAACTGGAGAGAAGATTTCTGTGAAACTGCTTCCTGTTAGATATATTGATTCATCTCGCATAGTTCAAACCTTTCTTATATTACACTGTTTGGAAACTCTGTCATGCACGAATCTGCCACGGGACCTTTAGGAGCACATTCAGGTCTACAATGAAACAGGAGATATCTTCAGATAAAAACTGGAGAGAAGATTTCTGAGAAACTACTTGTGATGTATGCATTCCACTCAGGGAGTTATACCTCTTTTCTCAAAAGGCAGTGTTTAAACACAGTTCCTGTGTAACCGAAAAAGGGATATTTCAGTGCGCATCAAGGACTATGGCAAATAGTGCAATATACTGAAATAAAATCGAGAAGGAAGCGTTCCAAGAATCTGCTCTCTGATATGTGCATTCACTTCACAGAATTTATGCTTACTCTACGTTGCCCAGTTTTGAAATTCTGTCTTTGAGGAATCTGTGAAGGAATATGTAGTGACGCCCAGAGACTCGTGGGGAGCAAGGAAACATCTCCCGTATAAACCTGCAGAGTAACATTCTGAGCAACTGCTTTGCGATGTGTGTATTCGTCTCATAGATTTAAACCGTTCTTTAGATTGAGCAGATTGAAATCACTGTTTTTGTGGAATCTGAGGAAGAACATTTGGGAACGATCTTTTGAAGATGGAAAAAGAAATATCCTCAGGTAAAATCCACAAGGAAGCTTTCTGTGAATCTACTCTGTTTCATCTTTATTTCTCTTTCTTATTTAGGCCTCCCCATACTGATTTGTTTTTCTAAGACCACCAGAGCAAGCACAAAAGAACCAGCAAGCAGTTGAGGGTAGGAGCAAAACTGCAAATTTATTTTTGGTCACCTAGCTTCAGGGAAGAAGAAGGGTAGGGAGAGGTCTGTCGGCCTCTGGCAAAGGAGGCCAAGAGAGTAGCCCCGTGGAGCTCTGGGACGGAGTTCCTAATGCAGTCACAACAGGAGTGGGGGCCTGGGAAGTCCACGTGAGACGCTCACCCGGAGCGGCTTTTCTAGGAGTGGAAGGGCAATAGGCGGGGCACGGACGTGTCGAAGGCGTTCAGCAGGTGCGACCAGGTAAATCTTGGTCTCTTCGGATTGACGTCACCTGGCGCATGCCCAGTTGGTCTGCACATTCCTGGGCGCCAGCTGCATTTACGTGCACGTGGCAAAAGTTTGTGATGAAGAACCCAGAAGTGCGTCATATTGCCTCCGTTTATCCAAACAGTCCAACCTTTGATTGATAATAGTGATAAGGGTTGCTCTGGTCTGTCTGGCTACTTCCTGCTCTTAAGGGGCATCATTAAGGTCGGGGCCTATGGTTAGTATTTGGACGTATGGATGAAGAATAAAATAAGGCACAGTATTAGTACAGGAATGAGGAACGGAAGTATTTGTTGGAATATGGGCAAAACCCAGAAGGAAGGTCCCGGCAAAGTGGGGGTATTAAGGTTCTGTATTTCAGTTTTTTATTTTATTGAGCGTTTGAATGTTAGTGTCTACTAGGCCTGACTCACTATCATAATTGCAGCACTCTTCTCCAAGGAAGAGACAAGTGCCTCCTTTTTCAGCTGTAAACAAGTCTAGGGCTCGCCTGTTTTGGGCAGCTACTTGGGCTATTGAGGTGGTTCGGCACTGCAGGGAGGCCAGTCTTTCAGCTGATTCCAATAGATAGAGGGAGGAAAACAGCCCGTTTTTGTAAGCGACTGCCAGGAGGGTGTAGCTGCAGTGTCAGTTCGACTACTTCAGCCTTGCTATACAGGTTGAGGCTGGGCACTAAAGATACTGGGAGACAGAGAGATTGAGATTGAGTTGTGACAGTTTGGTTAAAAGTTTTAGAAAGGGACCCCTTGCACCAGAAATAGCCTCCAATGGGGGCTTTTTGGCCTCCATTGGGCACCTGAGTATGATTACACCAAGATGAACTTGGGGTTGAATAACAAAAAGGAAGGATTGGGGTAGTACAAAAAGGAAGGATTGGGATTGCATCTAGTAGTTTGAGTATTTGGTTTTTGTTAATAATAGGGGTAACGCTGGTGGTTAAAAACTCTCTCTCTTTCCAGATGACAGAATGGGTGTGGGCAATTAGAAAAGCATATTTAGAATCTGTGTATATGTTTACTGGTTTTCCTTTTGATAGTAGGAGTGTCTTGGTTAGTGCAGTGAGTTCTGCCTGCTGTGATGTGGTCCCTTGTGGTTGGGGTTTTGCCTATAAAACTGTGGAGGAGGTTACTACTGCATATCCTGCCTGTCTGTTTCCTTGAGGGATGATAAAGGAGCTATAGGGTTAGTTGTGCATTCTGAAGGGGCCACAAATAGGGTTAGTTGTGCATTCTGAAGGGGCCGGTCATGCAAGTGTAGGTGGTTGGGAGGTTGAGCCTCCAGGACCTCAGGACAAGAATGTTTAGTATGGGGTGGTTTAAGAGGGTCTGGCAGTAAAGTGGCTGGATTTAGAGAGGAGCAGACTTCTAAAGGAACAGTGGGGCTTCTATGAATAAGAGATGGAAAAGTTGGAGCCGGGATGCAGTGAAGTGGCTAATACTTTTATGAGAGATGAGATGCTGAAGACGGTGTGTGGAGAGGACTGTTAGGTTACTGCCTCTAATGAGCTTTTTTGCTTCCTGGGTCAGGCAGGCTGCCGCTGCTAATGCACACAGACAGGGTTTCCAGCCTTGTACAGTTGGGTCTAATTGTTTGGATAGATAGGGCACTGGGCGGTGGGTGCTGTGGACAGGCTGGGTTAAAAGACCAACTGCCACTTTCTGCCTTTCATCTCTAAAGAGTTGGAAGGGACGCTGGCAATCAGGCAGTGAGAGAGTGGGTTGTGAGAGAAGGCAAGCTTTTAAGTGGGTGAAATGAGTCGAGATTACCTTGGGGTTGGACAAATGCCCATGTGGAGTTTCTGTAATTGCGGCATATAAAGGTTTGGCTAAGATTCCAAAATTGGGGATCCAATGTCTGAAGAAGCCTTTTAGACTTAGGAAGGATTGAATTGCTTTTGCATTTTGATGGGGAAGAAGGTTACGCATTAGGGCTATGCGGTCGTTGGTTAGTGACTGGGTTGTTGGGGTGATTTCAATTCCTCAGTATATGACGGTTTGGCAAGAAATTTGGGGCTTGTGTTTAGATACCCTATAACCTAATGAGCCTAAATGGTTGAGCAGAGTTGCAGTGTCAGGAAGAGAGTCTTTTTTGGTAGGGTTACAGATGAGGGGATTATCTACATACTGCAGAACTTTGCTACTAGAGAGAGGGCAGGAGGCAAGGTCTTTTGCTAAGGCCTGACGAAAGAAATGGGGGCTGTCCCGGAACCCTTGTGGGGGTACTGTCCACGTCAGTTGAGTGGAGATATGTGTGTGTGGGTCCTCCCATGTGAAAGCAAAAAGGACCTGGCAGTCTGTGTGTAGGGGTATGGTAAAGAAAGCATCCTTAAGGTCTAGCACAGTAAAATAAGTAGAATTAATGGGGATATGGAACAGAAGGGTGTAAGGGTTGGGAACTACAGGGTGCGTTGGACGGATAGCCTCATTGATTAGCCAAAGATCCTGTACTAACCTCTACGTTCCGTTTGCCTTCTTAACTGGAAATATTGTAGTGTTACAGGGAGGATGTGTGCGGACAAGAATATTTTGTCTAAGTAGTCCCGTGATAATTTGCTTTCTACCTTGTAGAAGTGTCTGAGAGAGAGAGAACTGGTGGCGGTTTGGGAAACAAGTGGGATCTTTGAGTTTGACAAGAACTGGTGGGTGGTGGGCAGCTATGACCCCAGTGTAAGTGTCCCACCCTTGAGGGTGTACAGAAATAGGGAAGATGGGGGGTGGGGGTGACATAGGAGGAGCGTGTTCACCTGCACGAAGCATGAGCAACAGTCGTGAGGGGGTTGAAGGGGAGTGGATGGGTTGGTGGGAATGTATATGGAGGCCTTTAAGGTGCTCAGGATGTCTCGGCCTACTAAGGGAGAAGGTCATTGGGGTATAATGAGGAACGAGTGTGCAAAGTAGTTGTTGGCCAGGCAGCAATTAAGGAGTGGAGTTTTTCGTGGAGTGTATGGCTTTCCGTCTGCTGCTACTACAGAGATATTGGATGGAAGGCTAGGTTCAAAGAAAGACAGCAAAACAGAATAGGTAACCCCGCTATCTTTTACAAAATTAATTGTCTTACCCGCTACCAGGAGAGTTACCCACGGCTCGGCGAGGATGATGGTGGTCCCCGAGTCTGCACCTTCAGTTGTTGTCATCCAGATGTCGGAACTAGAAGGAGCTCCCAGGATCCTGGGAAAGGGGGTCACGTGGAGACGCGGCACCTGTTCTCAGGGTGGGGCAATCAGCCTTCCGGTGTCCTCACTGCTGGCAAGCAGGGCAGGGGGTTGTTTTTGGACGAGGGTTAGGACCTTCACTGGCCCAATGTCCTGATGCCTTGCACTTATAGCAAGGCTGCGTTGGGGCTTGGGGACCTCGTGGACACCTGGTGGCATAGTGTCTTGCCTCGCCGCACTTATAGCAGGCTCCTTTTGTAGCCTTGGAGTCTTCGGGATGTGTGTTCTCTTGCCTGGGGTTACGACTGGGTTTTAAAGCCGCTGCTAGGAGCTGAACCTTCTGTTCAAGGTGAGCCTGTCGCTGTGCTTCAGCCCTCTCCTCTCTGGACTTATAGACCCCAAAGGCTAATTTAACTAGGTCTTGTATTTGTGTCTGAGGACCATCCTCTAGCTTTTGAAGTTCTTTTTTTTACGAATGTCAGGAGCTGATTGAGAAATGAAATAAGACGCCAAAATGGTGGACCATGTGAGGGAGGCCGGATCTAACCGGGTATATTGGGTTGGAACCTCAGTCAGGTTCTATTTAAGAATGTGGCTGGATTTTCTTCTGGAATTTGAACTAAATTCCTTTATGTATATGGTAGGATTAGCTTAGAAATCACCTAAACGTTTCTCAAATTTGGAAAAATCAGTCAGTGAAAAAGGGACAGATACTCTGACTACCCCCTCCGCCCCAGCTACCTCTCGCAAAGGTGCTAACACTGTAGGAGGGTGTGGGACAGGAGTGGGAGTGTTAGTGGGGCACTTAGAGCGGTGTGTGCGGAGATAGGGGACCCTAGGTGGCCGGCAAGGGACGTGGAAGGTGTCACGGGTGTGAGCAGGCTATCAGTCAATGAGGAGCAAGGAGGCGGAGTCTGGGCAGGAAGGGAGGGGGTGGACAGAGCGGTGACAGAAGGAGGAGTATAGGGCAGTTCGGGGTGAGAGCGTAATGCCCAAAAGCCTTGTATGTAATTAATTTTGGACGACTTGCTTAGCCGCTGGCAGAAATTGCTTAGGTCGATCACGCCACAGTGGAAAGAAAAATTAACCACTTCCTCCTAATGTCTTGTTCAAGCTGTGAGGTTTTAAAATTGGCTATGAGGCACCCTAAGGTGGTGCCGTTTGAAAATTTGGACTGGGGGATTTCCATTTGTTTCCTCTTTTCTTACACAATGGACACAATGGAAATGGAAGTGGATCTCTGCCTGGCTTCAAAGCATCCTTTGGAACCAGCAGAGGCAGACTGGAGGCTCTTGGAGCCATGGAGGAGATTACCTTCAGTCGGACGTCTCCGTCCTGAACGGGTCTCTAGAGCCAGCTGGTGGCTCAAAAGTGGACCTCGGACCTGCGCAGGATTTTTTGCTGAGAGAGGTAAAGAGGAGACAAGGTCACTTACCCCAGAGAGGTCGTGAGAGTGAAGGAAGCAGGTCTCAGGTCCTGGTCTGTCTGCAGCGTGGCAGTAGTAGGTGGTTCCTCAACACTTAGAGGCCTGAGGATTGGTCTCCCATGGGTCTTCGGCACCAACTTATTTGTTTTTCTAAAGACCACCAGAAAGGACACAAAAGAGCCAGCGAGCAGGCAAGAGTAGGAGCAAAACTGCAAAATTATTTTGGTCACCTATCTGCAGGGAAACAGTTGGGTAGGGAGAGGTCTGTCGGCCTCCGGCAAATGAGGCAAATAGAGTCGCCTGTGGAGCTCTCGGACAGAGTTCCAGCCATCCCGACAGGAGTGGGGAGGCTGGAAGTCCGCGCCGTGCTCTGCCTGGAGCGGATTCTCTGGGAGTGGGAGGGCAATAGGCGGGTCACGTGCGTGTCGAGGGGCTTTCCGCAGGTGCGACCAGGTAAATCTTGGTCTCTTCAGATTGACGTCACCTGACACATGCCCCATTGGGCTGCACCTTCCCGGGCGCCAGCTGCAATTTCGCGCGTGAGGGAAAAGTTGGTGATAAAGAACCCGGAAGTGACACATCCTACTTCCGTTCGTCCAAACAGAAATATGTTCAGACCGAAACTGGAGAGAAGCTCTCTGAGGAACTGCTTTGTGACGTGTGCATTCCACCCACAGTAATAATCCTTTCTTCTCCTAGAGGATCCTGGCACCCCTTTTGGAGAAAAAGCTACCAAGACACATTCAGGAGTACAGGGAAGGCTATGGTTAAAAAAGGAAATATCTTCAGACAAAACTGGAAGTGAAGATTTCTCGAAACTGCTTCATGTTAGATACATCTATTCTTCTTGCATAGTTCAAATCATTGTTATATTATGCAGTTTGGAATCTCTGTCATGCATGAATCCGCAAAGGGATATTTGGGAGCACAATCAGGCCTAGGGTGAAAGGGGAGATATCTTCAGATAAAAACTGCATAGAAGCTTTCTGAGAAACTACTTGAGATATATGCATTCTGCTCAGGGATTTAAACTTCTTTTCTCACAAGGCAGTGTTTCTTCACTGTTCTGGTGTAACCAAAAAGGTGATATTTCGGAGTGCAGTGAGGACTATGGCAAATAGTGAAATATACTGCAATAAATTCGAGAAACAAGCATTCCAAGAATCTGCTATCTGATATGTGCATTCTCTTCACAGAATTTATGCTTACCTATGTTGCTCAGTTTCAAAATTCTGTCTGTGAAGAATCGGTGAAGGGATATTTAGTGATGCCCAGAGGCTTGTGGTGAGCAAGGAATCATCTTCCGATGAAACCCGCAGAGTAACTATCTGAGCAACTGCTTTGCCATGTGTGTATTCATCTCATAGATTTAAATCATTCTTTGGATTGAGCAGACTGAACTCACTGTTTTTGTGAAATCTGAGGACTGACATTTGGGAACGATCCTTAGATCATGGAGAAAGAAATATCCTCAGGTAAAATCCAGAAGGAAGCTTTCTGTGAAATCATTCTGTGCCGTCTTAATTCCACTCGCTTAGTTAAGCCTCTCCTTACGTTGAGTAGTTATATAACCCTGTGTATGTTTAGCGTGTGATGGGGAATTCGGGGGCACTTTGAATCTTAAGGTGAAAAAGGAAATATGTTCAGACTGAAACTGGAGAGAAGCTTTCCGTGGAACTGCTTGGTGAAGTTTGCATTCCACTCAAAGATATATACCATTCTTTTCCTAAAGGATTGCGGAATCCCTTTTGGAGAAAAAGCAACAAAGAGGCATTCGGGAGAACAGGGAAAGCGATGGTGAAAAAGGAAATATCCTCAGACAAAACTGGAGAGAAGATTTCTCTGAAACTGCTTCGTGTTAGATATATCTATTCATCTCTCATAGTTCAAACATTTCTTATATTATGCAGTATGGAATCTCCGTCATGCACGAGTCCGTGAAGGGACATTTCGGTGCACCTTCAGGCCTATGGTGAAAGAGGAGATATCTTTAGATAAAAACTGGATAGAAGCATTCTCAGAAACTATTTGTGATGTATGCATTCCGCTCAGGGAATTATACCTCTTTTCTCACATCGCAGTGTTTAAACACTGTTCCTGTGTAACTGAAAATGTGATATTTCAGAACGCACTGAGGACTATGGCAAGTAGTGAAATATACTGCATTAAAATCGGGAAAGAAGCATTCCAAGAATCTGCTCTCTGATATGTGCATTCACTTCACTGAATTTATGGTTACACTATGTTGCCCAGTTTCAAAATTCTGTCTTTGAAGAATCTGTGAAGGGGTATTTAGTGACGCCGGAGGCTTGTGCTGAGCAAGGAAACATCTTCCGATGAAACCTTCAGAGTAACTTTCTGAGCAACTGCTTTGCGATGTCTGTACTCGTTCATAGATTGAAACCATTGTTTGGATTGAGCACATTGAAATCACTGTTTTTTTGGAATCTGAGGAAGGACATTTGGGAAAGATCCTAAGAACATGCAGAAAGAAATATCATCAGGTAAAATCCACAAGGAAACTTTGTGTGAAACTACTCTGTGTCGTCTTAATTGCTCTTGCTCAGTTAAGCATCTCTTTTCATTGAACAGTTTTCTAACCCTGTGTATTTTTAGCATGTGATGCGATATTCGGGGGCACTTTTAGGCTTTTGGTGACAAAGGAAATATATTCAGACCCAAACTGGAGAGAATCTTTCCCAGGAACTGTTTTGTGACTTGTGCATTTCACTCACAGTGTTATTCCTCTATTCCCATACCGCGTCACAGAAACCCTTTTTGAAAAACAGGTACCAGGTGATATTTGGAAACATGTTGATGCCGATGGTGAAAGGGAAATAGAATCAGACAAAAACTGGAAAGAAGCTTTCTAGGAAACTACTCTGTGTTATGTGTAATCATCTCACATACATAAAGTTTGGTTTGCTTTACGTAGCTGGGAAACTATAATGGACAGATCCACGTAGGGACATTCGGGAGCCAAATCAGGAATTTGATGAAAAAGAAATTATCTTCAAATAAAAAATGGAAAGAAGCTCTCTGTCAATCTGCTTTCTGCTATGTTTATTCATCTCCGTTAGATGAAGCTTTCTTTACATTACGCGGCTTGGAAATTTCCCCGTGGATGGATCCACGAAGGGACATTTGGGATCACATTCGGGTCTATGGTCAAATAGGAAATATACTCAGATAAAAACTAGAGAGAAGCTTTCTGAGAAACTGCTTGGTGATGTGTGCATTCCTTTCAGGGAGTTTTAATGTTCTTCTAACAAGGCACAGTTTGAAGCCTGTTACTTTAAAACCAAAAGAGTGATATTCGGAGCTCATTGAAGACTATGACAAAAAGTGAAATGTCGTCCAGTAAAAAACAGAAAGAAGCACTCGAAGAAACTGCTCTCTGACATGCCCATTCTTTTCACAGGCTTAAAACTTACTCTACATTTCCCAGTTTGAATGTCGGCCTCTGAGGATTCTGCGAAGGGATAGTAAGTGGCAACCAGAGGCCTGTGTCAAGCAAAAAAATGTCTCACATCGAAAATTGGAGAGAAGCTTTCTGTGCAACTCTTTTGTGATGTTTGTATTCGTCTCAAAGAGTTAAATGATTCTTTGGATTGAACAGTTTCAAATCACTGTTTCTGAGGAATCTGAGAAGGGACATTTGGAGACGCTCCTTAGAATATCCTAAAAAAGAAGTAACCTCAGAAAGAATCCAGAAGGAAGCTTTCTGTGAAACTGTTCTGTGTCACCTGAAATCCACTCACACAGTTAAGCTTCTCTTTTCATTGAGCAGTATGATAATACTGTTTTCGTTTAGACTATGAAGGGATATTCAGGAGCAATATGAGGGTTACGGAGAGAAAGTAAACGTCTTCCGATAGAAACTGGAGAGAAGCTTTCTGAGGAGCTACTTTGTGACGTGTGCATTCCGCTTACAGAAATATATGTTTCTTCTTGTAGATGATTGCGGAATCCCTTTTGTAGAAAAAGCTACCAAGAGACATTCGCGAGTACTGGGATGGCTATGGTGATAAAGGAATTATCCTCAGACAATACCTCAGACAATATTTCTGTGAAACTGCTTCACGTTAGATATATCAATTCACATCGCTGAGTTCAAACCTTTCTTATATTACCCAGTTTCGAAACTCCGCCATGCACGAAACCGTGAAGTGACATGTGGGAGCACATTCAGGACTATGGTGAAAGAGGAGATATCTTCAGATAAAAAATGGATAGAAGCTTTCTAAGAAAATACTTGCGATGTATGCATTCCACTCTGGGGGTTGTACGTCTTTTCTCACAAGGCAGTGTTTAAACACTGTTCCTGTTTAACCGAAAAATTGATATTTTTGAGCACATTGTGGACTATGGAAAATAGTGAAATATACTGAAATAAAATCGAGAAAGAAACGTTCCAAGAATCTGCTCTCTGATATGTGCATTAACTTCACAGAAATTATGCTTACTCTATGTTGCCCAGTTTCGAAATTCTGTCTTTGCGACTCTGTGAAGGAGTATTTAGTGCCGCCTGGAGGCTCGTGGTGAGCTAGGAAACACCTTCCAATGAAACCTGCAGAGTAACTTTCTGAGCAACTGCTTTGCGATGTGTGTATTCGTCTCCTAGATTTAAACCGTTCTTTGGATTGAGCAGATTGAAATCACTGATTTTGTAGAACCTGAGGAATGACATTTGGGAACGTTTCTTAGAACATGGAGAAGGAAATATCCTCAGGCATAATCCAGAAGGAAGCTTTCTGTGAAATTACACTGTGACATTTTAATTCTTCTCACTTAGGTAAGACTCTCCTTACGTTGAGTAATTTTATAACCCTGTGTATGTTTCGCAAGTGCTGGGACATTCGGGAGCACTTTGAGGCCTATGGTGAAAAAGGAAATATGTTCAGACTGAAACCGGAGAGAAGCTTTCCGAGGAACTGTTTTGTGGCATGTGTATTCCACTCACAGAAATATACCTTTCTTCTCCTAGAGGATTCCAGAATCCCTTTTGGAGAAAAAGCTACCAAGAGACATTTGGGCCAACAGGGGCGGCTATGGTGGAAAAGGAAATATCCTTAGACAAAACTAGAGAGAAGATTTCTGGGAAACTGCTTCATGTTATGTATATCTGTCCATCTTGCACAGTTCAAACCTTTCTTATATTACGCAGTTTGGAATCTCCGTCATGCATGCATCCATGAAGGGACATTCGGGAGCACATTCAGGCCTATAGTGTAAGAGGAGATATCTTCAGTTAAAAACTGTATAAAAGATTTCTGAGAAACTGCTTGTGATGTATGCATTCCCCTCAGGGAATTATACCTCTTTTCTCACATGGCAGTGTATAAACACTGTTCCTGCGTTACTGAAAAGTGATATTTCAGAGCGCACTGTCCTCAGTGACTATGGCAAATAATGAAATGTACTGCAATAAAATCGAGAAACCAGCGTTCCAAGAATCTGCTCTCAGATATGTGCATTCACTTCACAGAATTTATGCTTACCTATGTTTCTCAGTTTTGAAATTCTGTCTTCGAAGAATCTGTGAACGGATATTTAGTGATGCCCGGAGGCTTGTGGTGAGCAAGGAAACATCATTCGATGAAACCTGCAGAGTAACTATCACAGCAACTGCTTTGTGATGTGTCTATTCATCTCATGGATTTAAACCATTCTTTGGATTGAGCAGATTGAAATCACTGTTTTTGTGGAATCTGAGGACTGACATTTGGAAACGATCTTTAGAACATGGAGAAAGAAATATCCTCAGGTAAAATCCAGAAGGAAGATTTCTGTGAAACTACTCCATTTCATTTTAATTCCTCTCGCTTAGTTAAACCTCTCCTTACGTTGAGTAGTTTTATAACCCTGTGTATGTTTAGCATGTGATGAGATATTCAGGAGCACTTTGAAGCTTATGGTGAAAAATGAAATATGTTCAGAACGAAAATGGAGAGAAGCTTTCTGAGGAAGTGCTTGGTAACCTGTGCATTCCACTCAGAGAAATGTACTTTTCTTCTCCTAGATGATTCCGGAATCCCTATTGGAGAAGAAGTTACCAAGACACATTCGGGGAAAAGGGAAAGCTATGGTGAAAAAGGAAATATCCTCAGACAAACCTGGAGAGAAGATTTCGGCGAAACTGCTTCATGTTAGATATATCTATTTATCTCACATAGTTCAAACCTTTCTTATATTATGCAGTTTGGAATCTCCGTCATGCACGAATCCATGAAGGGACATTCGGGAGGACATTCAGGCCTACAGTGAAAGAGGAGATATCTTCAGATGAAACTGGACAGAAGCATTCTGAGAAACTACTTGTGACGTATGCATTCCGGTCGGGAAGTTATACCTCTTTTCTCACATTGCAGTGTTTAAAAACTGTTCCTGTGTAACCGAAAAAGTGATATTTCAGAGTGCACTGAGGACTATGGCAAATAGTGAAATATACTGCAATAAAAGCGACAAAGAATCGTTCCAAGAATCTGCTCTCTGATATGTGCATTCACTTCACAGAAATTATGCTTCCTCTATGTTGCCCAGTTTCGAAATTGTGCCTTTGAAGAATCTATGAAAGGATATTTAATGAAGCCCGGAAGCTGTGGTGAGCTAGAAAACATCTTCCGATGAAAACTGCAGAGTAAACTTCTGAGAAACTGCTTTGCAATGTGCGTGTTCCTCTCATAGATATAAATCGTTCTTTGGATCCAGCAGACTGAAATAACTGTTTTTGTGGAATCTGAGGAAGGACATTTGGGAAGGATCCTTAGAACATGGAGAAAAATGCAGTTTCTTCCTAGGCTCGATGGTCTTTACATTTTAGCATGTGTTTGCAA
>NC_045451.1:25437958-25454437 GCF_002776525.5 Piliocolobus tephrosceles | reverse complement strand
AGGAAGATCTACCAAGCAAATGGAGAACAAAAAAAAGCAGGGGTTGCAATCCTAGTCTCTGATAAAACAGACTTTACACCATCAAAGATCAAAAGAGACAAAGAAGGCCATTACATAATGGTCAAGGGATCAATTCAACAGGAAGAGCTAACTATCCTAAATATATATGCACCCAATACAGGAGCACCCAGATTCATAAAGCAAGTCCTTAGAGACTTACAAAGAGACTTAGACTCCCATACAATCATAATGGGAGACTTCAACACTCCACTGTCAACATTAGACAGATCAACGAGACAGAAAGTTAACAAGGATATACAGGAATTGAACTCATCTCTGCACCAAGCGGACCTAAGGGACATCTATAGAACTCTCCACCCCAAATCAACAGAATATACATTCTACTCAGCACCACATCGCACTTATTCCAAAATTGACCACATAATTGGAAGTAAAGCACTCCTCAGCAAATGTAAAAGAACAGAAGTTATAACAAACTGTCTCTCAGACCACAGTGCAATCAAACTAGAACTCAGGACTAAGAAACTCAATCAAAACCGCTCAACTACATGGAAACTGAACAACCTGCTCCTGAATGACTACTGGGTACATAACGAAATGAAAGCAGAAATAAAGATGTTCTTTGAAACCAGTGAGAACAAAAATACAACATACCAGAATCTCTGGGACACATTTAAAGCAGTGTGTAGAGGGAAATTTATAGCACTAAATGCCCACAAGAGAAAGCAGGAAAGATCTAAAATTGACACTCTAACATCACAATTAAAAGAACTAGAGAGGCAAGAGCAAACACATTCAAAAGCTAGCAGAAGGCAAGAAATAACTAAGATCAGAGCAGAACTGAAGGAGATAGAGACACAAAAAACCCTCCAAAAAATCAATGAATCCAGGAGTTGGTTTTTTGAAAAGATCCACAAAATTGACAGACCGCTAGCAAGGCTAATAAAGAAGAAAAGAGAGAGGAATCAAATAGACCCAATAAAAAATGGTAAAGGGGATATCACCAGCGACCCCACAGAAATACAAACTACCATCAGAGAATACTATAAACACCTCTACGCAAATCAACTAGAAAATCTAGAAGAAATGGATAATTTCCTGGACACGTACACTCTCCCAAGACTAAACCAGGAAGAATTTGAATCCCTGAATAGACCAATAGCAGCCTCTGAAATTGAGGCAACAATTAATAGCCTACCCACCAAAAAAAGCCCAGGACCAGATGGATTCACAGCTGAATTCTACCAGAGGTACAAGGAGGAGCTGGTACCATTCCTTCTGAAACTATTCCAATCAATAGAAAAAGAGGGAATCCTCCCTAACTCATTTTATGAGGCCAACATCATCCTGATACCAAAGCCTGGCAGAGACACAACAAAAAAAAGAGAATTTTAGACCAATCTCCCTGATGAACATCGGTGCAAAAATCCTCAATAAAATACTGGCAAACCGGATTCAGCAGCACATCAAAAACCTTATCTACCATGATGAAGTGGGCTTCATCCCTGGGATGCAAGGCTGGTTCAACATTCGCAAATCAATAAACGTAATCCAGCATATCAACAGAACCAAAGACAAGAACCACATGATTATCTCAATAGATGCAGAAAAGGCTTTTGACAAAATTCAACAGCCCTTCATGCTAAAAACGCTCAATAAATTCGGTATTGATGGAACGTACCTCAAAATAATAAGAGCTATTTATGACAAACCCACAGCTAATATCATACTGAATGGGCAAAAACTGGAAAAATTCCCTTAGAAAACTGGCACAAGACAGGGATGCCCTCTCTCACCACTCCTATTCAACATAGTGTTGGAAGTTCTGGCTAGGGCAATCAGGCAAGAGAAAGAAATCAAGGGTATTCAGTTAGGAAAAGAAGAATTCAAATTGTCCCTGTTTGCAGATGACATGATTGTGTATTTAGAAAACCCCATCGTCTCAGCCCAAAATCTTCTTAAGCTGATAAGCAACTTCAGCAAAGTCTCAGGATACAAAATTAATGTGCAAAAATCACAAGCAGTTACACCAGTAACAGACAAGCAGAGAGCCAAATCAGGAATGAACTTCCATTCACAATTGCTTCAAAGAGAATAAAATACCTAGGAATCCAACTTATAAGGGATGTAAATGACCTCTTCAAGGAGAACTACAAACCACTGCTCAGTGAAATCAAAGAGGACACAAACGAATGGAAGAACATACCATGCTCATGGATAGGAAGAATCAATATCCTGAAAATGGCCATACTGCCCAAGGTAATTTATAGATTCAATGCCATCCCCATCAAGCTACCAATGAGTTTCTTCACCGAATTGGAATAAACTGCTTTAAAGTTCATATGGAACCAAAAAAGAGCCCACATTGCCAAGACAATCCTAAGTCAAAAGGACAAAGCCGGAGGCGTCACGCTACCTGACTTCAAACTATACTACAAGGCTACAGTAACCAAAACAGCATGGTACTGGTACCAAAACAGAGATATAGACCAATGGAACAGAACGGAGCCTTCAGAAATAATGCCACACATCTACAACCATCTGATCTTTGACAAACCTGACAAAAACAAGAAATGGGGAAAGGATTCCCTATTTAATAAATGGTGCTGGGAAAATTGGCTAGCCATAAGTAGAAAGCTGAAACTGGATCCTTTCCTTACTCCTTATACGAAGATTAATTCAAGATGGATTAGAGACTTAAATGTTCGACCTATTACCATAAAAACCCTAGAAGAAAATTTAGGTAGTACCATTCAGGACATAGGCATGGGCAAGGACTTCATGTCTAAAACACCAAAAGCAACGGCAGCAAAAGCCAAAATTGACAAATGGGATCTCATTAAACTAAAGAGCTTCTGCACAGCAAAAGAAACTACCATCAGAGTGAACAAGCAACCTACAGGATGGGAGAAGATTTTTGCAATCTACTCATCTGACAAAGGGCTGATTTCCAGAATCTACAAAGAACTCAAACAAATAGACAAGAAAAAAACAAACAACCCCATCAAAAAGTGGGCAAAGGATATGAACAGAGATTTCTCAAAAGAAGACATGCATACAGCCAACAGACACATGAAAAAATGCTCATTATCACTGGCCATCAGAGAAATGCAAATCAAAACCACAATGAGATACCATCTCACACCAGTTAGAATGGCAATCATTAAAAAATCAGGAAACAACAGGTGTTGGAGAGGATGTGGAGAAATAAGAAAACTTTTACACTGTTGGTGGGATTGTAAACTAGTTCAACCATTATGGAAAAGAGTATGGCAATTCCTCAAGGATCTAGAACTAGATGTACCATATGACCCAGCCATCCCACTACTGGGTATATACCCAAAGGATTATAAATTATGCTACTACAAAGACACATGCACACGTATGTTTATTGCGACACTATTCACAATAGCAAAGACTTGGAATCAACCCAAATGTCCATCAGTGACAGACTGGATTAAGAAAATGTGGCACATATACACCATGGAATACTATGCAGTCATAAAAAAGGATGAGTATGCGTCCTTTGTAGGGACATGGATGCAGCTGGAAACCATCATTCTTAGCAAACTATCACAAGAAGAGAAAACCAAACACCGCATGTTCTCACTCATAGGTGGGAACTGAACAATGAGCTCACTTGGACTCGGGAAGGGGAACATCACACACTGGGGCCTATCATGGGGAGGGGGGAGGGGGGAGGGATTGCATTGGGGAGTTATACCTGATATAAATGATGAATTGATAGGTGCTGACGACTTGATGGGTGCAGCACACCAACATGGCACAGGTATACATATGTAACAAACCTGCACGTTATGCACATGTACCCTAGAACTTAAAGTATAATAAAAAAAAAGAAAAAGAACATGGAGAAAGAAATATCCTCAGATAACGTCCAGAAGGAAGCTTTCTGTGAAACTCTTCTGTGTCATCTTAATTCCTCTCGCTTAGTTAAGCATCTCTTTTCATTGAGCAGTTTGATAGCCCTCTGTTTTTTTAGCGTGTGATGGACATTCGGGAGCACTTTGAGGCTTATGGTGAAAACGAAAATATGCTCAGACCGAAAGTGGAGAGAAGCTTTCCGAGGAACAGCTTTGTGACGTGTGCATTCCAGTAACAGTGTTATAACTCTATTCTGATACAGCGTCAGGGAAACCCTTTTGGAGAAACAGGTACCAAGTGATATTCTGGAGCATCATTATGCTGATGGTGAAAAGGGATTTAGCCTCAGAAAAGAGAAAGGAAATAATTTTTCTAAGAAACTACTCTGTGATATGTGTAATCAACTCTCATAGATAAAGCTTTCTTTACATTAGGCAGCTTGGAAACTGTCATGGACGGATCCATGAAGGGACCATCGAGAGCACATTCAGGACTATGTTGAAAACGGAAATATCTTCAGAAAGAAACTGGAAAGAATCTTTCTGTAAATCTGCTTTTTGCTATGTTTAAAAATCTCACATAGCTGAATCTTTCTTTACATTACACAGCTTGCAATCTCCCTCATGGATGGACCCGTGATGGGATATTTCAGAGCACATTCAGGCCCATGGTGAAATAGGAAATATAGTCAGATAAAAAATGGGGAGAAGCTTTCTGAGAAACTTCTTAATGATGTGTGCATTCCACTCAGGCAGCTGTAACTTTCTTCTCAGAAGGCACAGTTTGAACTCTGTTCCTTTAAAACTGAAAGAGTGATATTCGGAGCACATTGAAGACTATGGCAAAAAGTCAATTGTCGCCTAATTAAAAAACAGAAAGAAGCACTCGAAGTATCTACTGTCTGACATGTCCATTCTTTTCACAGTGTTAAAGCTTCCTCTATATTCCCCAGTTTGAAAGTCGGTCTTTGAGGTTCCTGTGAAGGCATATTATGTGGCGACTGGGGGCCTGTGTGAGGAAAGGAAATGTCTTCCATCGAAAATCGGAGAGAATCATTCTGTGCAACTTTTTTTGTGATGTTGGTATTAATCTCACAGCGTTATAAGATTTTTGTATTGAGCAGTTTCAAATCACTGTTTCAGTGGAATCTGAGAAAGGACATCTGGAAACGCTCTTTAGAGCATCCTGAAAAAGGAGTAACCTCAGAGAAAACCAGAAGGAATCTTTCTGTGAAACTGCTCTGTGCCATGTGAATTCTGCTCATGCAGTTCAGCTTCACTTTTCATAGAGCAGTATCATAAGACTGTTTTTGTTTAGTCTGCAAAGGGATATTCTGGAAACCTTTGAGGCTTATGGTGAGAAAGGAAACGTCTTTAAATAGAAACTGGAGAGAAGCTTTATGAGGAGCTGCTTTGTGACATATGCGTTCCACTCACAGAAATATACCTTTCTTCTCATATAGGATTCCAGAATCCCTTTATGAGAAAAAGCTACCAAGAGACATTCGGGATTATAGGGAGGGCTATGGTGAAAAAGGAAATATCCTCAGACAAAAATGGAAAGAAGATTTCTGTGAAACTGCTTTGTGTTAGATATATTTATTCATCTCTCATAGTTAAAACTTTGCTTATATTATGCAGTTTGGAAACCCCGTCATTTACGGATCCATGAAGGGACATTCAGGAGAACATTCACGTTTATAGTGAAAGAGCGGATATCTTCAGATAAAAACTGGATAGAAGCTTTCTGAGAAACTACTTTGTGATGTATGCATTCCACTCAGGGAGTTATATCTCTTTTCTCACAAGGCAGTGTTTGAACACTGTTCCTGTGAAACCAAAAAGTGATATTTCAGAACGCATTGAGGACTATGGTGAATAGTGAAACGTACTGAAATAAAATCAAAGAAGAAGCGTTCCAAGAATCTGCTCTCTGATATGTGCATTTACTTCACAGCTTTAATGCTTCCTCTTTGTTGCCCAGTTTCGAAACTCTGTCTTTAAAGGATATGTGAATGGATATTTAGTGATGCCCAGAGGCTTGTGGTGAGCAAGGAAACGTCTTCTGATGAAACCTCCAGAGAAACTTTCTGAGCAACTGCTTTGTGACCTGTGTATTTGTCTCATACAGTTAAACCATTCTGTTGATTGAGCAGCTTGAAATCACTGTTTTTGTGGAATCTGAGGAAGTATATTTGGGAACGATCCTTAGAATATGGAGAAAAAATATCCTCAGGAAAATTCCAGTAGAAAGCTTTTTGTGAAAATGCTCTCTGTTGTCTTAATTCCTCTCGTACAGTGAAGTCTCTCATTTCATTGAACAGTTTTCTAACACTGTGTATGTTTAGCGTGTGAGGGGATATTCGGGAGCACTTTGAAGCTTACGGTGAAAAAGGAAATGTGTTCAGACGGAAACTGGAGAGAAGCTTTCTGAAGAACTGCTTTGTGGCATGTGCATTCCAGTCACTGTTCTACCTCTCTTCTCATAGAGTGTCGGGAAAAACCTTTTGGAGAAACAGGTACCAAGTGATATTCGGGAGCCTTTGGATGCCCATCGTGAAAATGGAAATAGCCTCAGACAAAAAATAGAAAGAAGATTTCCTGGAAACTACTCTATGATATGTGTAATCACCTCACATAGACAAACCTTTCTTTACATTACGCAACTCAAAAAATGTCATGGACGGATCCACGAAGGGACCTTCGGGAGCACTTTCAAGACTATGGTGAAAAAGGAAATATCTTCAGATAAAAACTGGAAAGAAGTTTTCTTTGAATCTGCTTTTTGCTATGTTTATTCATATCACACAGATGAAGCTTTATTTATATTACACAGCTTGGAAACTCCCTAGTGGATGGATCCACGAAGGGATATTTGGGATCACATTCGGCCCTAAGGTGAAAGAGGAAATATAATCAGATAAAAACTGGAGGGAAGCTTTCTTAGAAACTGCTCGGTGATGTGTGCATTCCTCTCTGGGAGTTCTAACTTTCTTCTCATAAGGAACAGTTTGAACACTGTTCCTGTAAAACCAAAAGAGTGATATTCTGAGCACTTTGAAGACTATGACAAAAAGTGAAATGTCCTCCAATAAAAAACAGAAAGAAGCCTTCGAAGAAACTGCTCTCTGACATGTACATTCTTTTCTCAAGGTTAAAGCTTACTCTACATTTCCAAATTTGAAAGTCGGTCTTTGAGGGTCCCGCGAATGGATAGTAAGTGGTGACCGGAGTCCTGTGTGAGGCAAGGAAATGTCTTCCAATGAAAAACGGAGAGAAGCTTTCTGCGCAACTCTTTTGTGAAATTAGTATTCATCTCGTAGAGTTAAATCATTGTTTGGATTGAGCAGTTTGAAATCACTGTTTCTGTGGAATCAGAGAAAGGACATTTGGAAACGCTCTTTAGAACGACCTGAAAAAGAAATAACCTCAGAGAGAAATCAGAAGGAAGCTTTCTGTGAATCTGCTCTGTGTCTCGTGAATTCCGCTCACACAGTTAAGCTTCTCTTTTCATAGAGCAGTATCATAACACTGTTTTTGTTTACTCTGCAAAGGGATATTCTGGAGAGCTTTGAGGCTTATGGTGAGAATGGAAACGTCTTCAGATAGAATCTGGAGAGAAGCTTTCTGAGGAGTTGCTCTGTGACGTGTACATTCCACTCACAGAAATATACCTTTCTTCTCTGACAGGTTTCCAGAATCCCTTTTGGAGAAAAAGCTACTAAGACATATTCGGGAATATAGCGACGACTATTGTGAAAAAGGAAATATCCTCAGACAAACACTGGAAAGAAGATTTCAGTGAAACTGCTTTGTGTTAGATATATTTATTCGTCTCACATAGTTAAAACTTTAATTATATTACGCAGTTTGGAAACGCCGTCATGCACAAATCTGCGAAGGGACCTTTGGGAGCACATTCAGGCCTACGGTGAAAGAGGAGATATCTTCAGATAAAAACTGTATTGAAGCTTTCTGAGAAACTACTTTGTGATGTATGCATTCCACTCAGGGAGTTATACCTCTTTTCTCACAAGGCAGTCTTTGAAGACTGTTCTTGTGAAACCAAAAAAGTGATATTTCAAAACGCCTTGAGGACAATGGCGAATAGAGAAATATACTGAAAGAAAATCGAGGAAGGAGCATTCCAGGAATCTGCTCTCTGATATGTGCATTCACTTCACAGAGTTAATGCTTACTCTATTTTGCCCAGTTTCGAAACTCTGTCTTTAAGAATCTGTCAAGGGATATTTAGTGACAACCGGAGGCTTGTGGTGAGCAAGGAAAAGTCTTCCAATGAAACCTGCAGAGAATCTTTCTGAGCAACTGCTTTTGATGTGTGTATTCATCTCAAGGAGTTAAACCATTCTTTGGATTGAGCAGCTTCAAATCACTGTTTTTGTGGAATCTGCAAAAGGACATAGGTTAATGATCCTTAGAATATGGAGAAAGAAATATCCTCAGGTAAAATCCAGAAGGAAGCTTTCTCTGAAACTACTTTGTGTCGTCTTAATTCCTCTCAGTCAGTTCAGCCTCTCTTTACATTGATTAGTTTTCTAACCATGTGTAAGTTTAGAATGTGATGGCATATTCGGGAGCACTTTGAAAATTACGGTGAAATAGGAAATACATTCAGAAAGAAACTGGAGAGAAGCTTTCCAAGGAACTGCTTTGTGACATGTGCATTTCACTCACAGTGTTATAACTCCCTTCTCATACAGCGTCAGTGAAACCCTTTGGAGGAACAGGTACCAAGTGATATTCGAGAGCATGTTGATGCCGATGGTGGAAAGGGAAATAGCCTCAGACAAAAATTGGAAAGAAACTTTCTAGGAAACTACTCTCTGATATGAGTATTCATCTCACATAGATAAAGCTTTCTTTACATTACGTAGCTTGGAAACTGTCATGGACAGATCCACGAAGGGACCATCGAGAGCACATTCAGGACTATGGTGAAAATGGAAATATCTTCAGAAAGAAACTGGAAATAAGCTTTCTGTAAATCTGCTTTTTGCTATGTTTAATCATCTCACATAGCTGAAGCTTTCTTTACATTACA
This sequence comes from Piliocolobus tephrosceles, assembly GCF_002776525.5. Taxonomy (NCBI): domain Eukaryota; kingdom Metazoa; phylum Chordata; class Mammalia; order Primates; family Cercopithecidae; genus Piliocolobus; species Piliocolobus tephrosceles. The sequence continues at coordinate 25,445,470 of NC_045451.1, read as the reverse complement.
CAGCTTGCAAACTCCCTCGTGGTTGGATCCGTGATGGGATATTTGGGATCACGTTTGGGCCTATGGTGAAATAGGAAATATAATCAGATAAAAAATGGAGAGAAGCTTTCTGAGAAACTGCTTGGTGATATGTGCATTCCACTCAGGCAGCTATAACTTTCTTCTCATAAGGCACAGTTTGAACCCTCTTCCTGTAAAACCAAAAGAGTGATATTCAGAGCACATTGAAGACTACGGCAAAAAGTCAAATGTTGCCCAATAAAAGACAGAAAGAAGCACTCCAAGAAGCTGCTCTCTGACATGTCCACTCTTTTCACAGGGTTAAAGTTTCCTCTACATTCCCCATTTTGAAAGTCGGTCTTTAAGGTTCCTGTGAAGGGATAGTAAGTGGGAACCGGAATCCTGTGTCAATCAAGGAAATGTCTTCCATCGAAAACCGGAGAGAATCTTTGAGTGCAACTCTTTTACAGTGTTTTTATTCATCTCATAGTGTTATATGATTGTTTGGATTGAGCAGTTTGTAAACACGTTTTCTGTGGAATCTGAGAAAGGACATTTGGAAACGCTCTTTAGAATATCCTGAAAAAGAAATAACCTCAGAGAGAAATCAGAAGGAAGCTTTATGTGAAACTGCTCTGTGTCATGTGAATTCTGCTCACACAGTTAAGCTTTACTTTTCCTAGAGGAGTATGATAACACTGTTTTTGTTCAGTCTGCAAAGGGATATTCTGGAACCCTTTGAGGCTTACAGTGAGAAAGGAAACGTCTTTAAATAGAAACCGGGAGAAGCTTTTTGAGGAGCTGCTTTGTGACATGTGCGTTCCACTCACAGAAATATACCTTTCTTCTCATATAGGATTCCGGAATCCTTTTTGGAGAAAAAGCTACCAAGAGACATTCGGGAGTATAGGGAGGGCTATGGTGAGAAAGGAAATATTCTCAGAGAAAAACTGGAAAGAAGATTTCTGTGAAACTGCTATGTGTTAGATATATTTTTTCATCTTGCATAGTTAAAACTGTTCTTATATTATGCAGTTTTGAAACTCCTTCATGAACAGATCCGCGAAGGAACATTCGGGAGAACATTCAGGCCTATGGTGAAAGAGGGGATATCTTAAGATAAAAACTGGATAGAAGTTTTCTGATAAACTACTTTGTGATGTATGCATTCCAGTGAGGAAGTTATACCTCTTTTCTCACAAGGCAGTGTTTGAACACTGTTCCTGTGAAACCGAAAAAGTGATAATTCGAAACACATTGAGGACTATGGAGAATAGTGAAATATACTGAAATAAAATAGAAGAAGAAGCGTTTCAAGAATCTGCTTTCTGATATGTGCATTCACTTCACAGCGTTAATGCTTACTGTTTGTTGCTCAGTTTCGAAACTCTGTCTTTAAAAATCTGTGAAGGGATATTTAGTAATGCCTGGAGGTTTATGGTGAGCGAGGAAACGTCTTCTGATGAAACCTGCAGAGAAACGTTCTGAGCAACTGCTTTGGGATTTGTGTATTTGTCTCATAAAGTTAAACCATTCTTTGGATTGAGCAGCTTGAAATCACTGTTTTTGTGGAATCTGAGGAAGGACATTTGGGAACGATCCTTAGAATATGCAGAGAGAAATTTCCTCAGGTAAAATCCAGAAGGAAGAATTCTGTAAAACTGCTCTGTTTCGTCTTAATTCCTCTCACTCAGATAAGCCTCTCTTTTCATTGAGCAGTTTTCTAGCCATGTGTACGTTTAGCGTGTGATGGGATATTCAGGAGCACTTTGAGGCTAATGATGAAAAAGGAAATATGTTCAGAACGAAACTGGAGAGAAGCTTTCTGAGGAACTGCTTTGTGACGTGTGCATTCCACTCACAGTGTTTTACCTCTCTTCTCATACAGCGTCATCGAAACCCTTTTGGAGAAAGAAGTACCAAGTGATATTCGGGAGCATGTTGATGCCGATGGTGAAAAGGGAAATAGCCTCAGAGAGAAACTGGAAAGAAGCTGTCTAGGAAACTTCTCTGTGATATGTGTAATCATCTCACATACATAAAGATTTCTTTACATTACGCAGCTTGGAAACTGTCATAGACGGGTCCACGAAGGGACCTCGGGAACAAATACTGCACTATGGTGACAAAGGAAATATCTTCAGATAAAAACTGAAAAGAAGCTTTTTGTGAATCTGCTTTTTACTATGTTTATTCATCTCACACAGATGAAGCTTTCTTCACAATACACAGCTTGGAAAATCCCTCGTGGATGAATGCACGAAGGGATATTTGGAATCACATTCAGGCCTTTGGTGAAATAGGAAATATAGTCAGATAATAACTGGAGAGAAGATTTCTGAGAAACTGCTTGGTGATGTGTGCATTCCACTCAGGGAGTTATAACTCCCTTATCATAAGGCAGAGTTTGAACACTGTTCCTGTAAAACCAAAAGAGCGATATTTGGAGCACATTGAAGACTACGGCAAAAAGTGAAATATCGTCCAACAAAAAACAGAAAGAAGCACTCGAAGAAACTGCTCTCTTACATGTCCATTCTTTTCACAGGCTTAAAGCTTACTCTATATTTCCAGTTTGAATGTCAGTATTTGACGGTTCTGCGAAGGGATGCTAAGTAGCACCCTGAGGCATGTGTGAGGCAAGGAAATGTCTCCCATTGAAAATCAAAGAGAAGCATTATGCGCAAGTCTTTCATGATGTTTGTATTCATCTCATAGAGCTAAATCATTCTTTGGATTGAACAGTTTGAAATCACTGTTTCTGTGGAATCTGAGAAAGGACATTTGGAAACGCTTTGGAATATGCTGAAAAACAAATAACCTCAGAGAGAAAACAGAAGGAAGCTTTCTGTGAAACTGCTCTGTGTCACGTGAATTCCGCTCACACAGTTATGCGTCTCTTCTCATTCAGCTGTATCAAAACACTGTTTTTGTTTAGCCTGCGAAGGGATATTCTGGAGGGCTTTGAGGCTTATGGTGAGAAAGGAATCGTCTTCAGATAGAAACTGGAGAGAAGCTTTCTGAGGAGCTGCTTTGTGATGTGTGCATTCCATTCACAGAAATATACCTATCTTCTCCTAGAGGATTCCGGAATCCCTTTTGGAGAAAAAGCTACGAAGAGACATTCAGGAGAATAGCGACGACTATGGTGAAAAACGCAATATCCTCTGACAAAAACTGGAAAGAAGAATTCTGTGAAACTGCTTTGCGTTAGATATATATTTTCATCTCGCATAGTTAAAACTTTAATTATATTTCGCAGTTTGGAAACTCATTCATGCACAGATCTGCGAAAAGGACATTCGGGAGCACCTTCAGGCCTAGGGTGAAAGAGGAGATATCTGCAGATAAAAACTGGATAGAAGCTTTCTGAGAAACTACTTTGTGATGTATACATTCCACTCAGGGAATTATACCTCCTTTCTCACAAGGCAGTATTTGAACACTGTTCCTGTGAAACTGAAAAAGTGATATTTCGGAACGCTTGAAGACTATGGTGAATAGTGAAATATACTGAAATAAAATCGAGGAAGAAGCGTTCCAAGAATCTGCTCTTTGATATGTGCATTCGCTTCACAGCGTTAATGCTTACTCTATGGTGCCCAGTTTCGTAACTCTGTCTTAGAGAATCTGTGAAGGGATGTTTAGTGATGCCCGGAGGCTTGTGGTGAGCTAGGAAACGTCTTCCGATGAAACCTGCAGAGAAACATTCTGAGCAACTGCTTTACTATGTGTGTATTCGTCTCATAGATTTAAACCATTCTTTGGATTGAGCAGCTTTATATGACTTTTTTTGTGACATCTGAAGAAGGACATTTGGGAATGATCCTTAGAATATGGAGAAAGAAATATCCTCAGGTAAAATCCAGAAGGAACGATTTTGTGAAACTGCTCTGTGTGGTCATAACTCCTCCCACTAGGATAAGCCTCTCTTTTCATTGAGCAGTTTTCTAGCCCTGTGTATGTTTAGCGGGTGATGGGATATTCGGGAGCACTTTGAGGCTAACAATGAAAAATGAAATATGTTCAGACCGAAACTGTAGAGGAGCTTTAGGAGAAACTGCTTTGTGACGTGTGCATTCCAGTCACAGTTTTATACCTCTCTTCTCATACAGAGTCGGGGAAACCCTTTTGGAGAAACAGGTACCATGTGATATTCGGGAGCATGTTGATGCTGATGATGAAAGGAGAAATAGCCTCAGACAAAAACTGTAAAGAAGCTTTCTAGGAAACTACACTGTGATATGTGTAATTACCTCAGATAGATAAAGCTTTCTTTACATTACGCAGCTTGGAAACTCTCATGGACAGATCCATGAAGGGACCTTTTGGAGAACATTCATGACACTGGTGAAAAAGGAAATATCTTCACATAAAAACGGGAAAGAAGCTTTCTGTGAATCAGCTTTTTGCTATGTTTATTCATCTGGCATAGATGAATCTTACTTTACATTATGTAGCTTGGAAACTCCCTCGTGGAGGGATCCACAAAGGGATATTTGGGATCATATTCGGGCCTATGGTGAAATAGCAAATATAGTCAGATAAAAATTAGAGAGAAGCTTTCTGAGAAACTGCTGGTGATGTGTGGATTCCACTGAGGGAGTTACAACTTTCTTCTCATAAGGCACAGTTTGAACACTGTTGCAGTGAAACCAAAAGAGTGATATTCTGAGTTCTTTGAAGACTATGGCAAAAAGTTAAATGGCATCAAAGAAAAAACAGAAAAAGGTATGTGAAGAAACTGATCTCAAATGTCCATTCTTTTCACAGGGTTAAAGCTTACTCCACATTTCCCAGTTGGAAAGGTGGTCTTTGAGTGTTCTGCGAAGGGATAGTAAGTGGCAACCGGGATCCTGTGTCGAGTAAGGAAATGTCGTCCATCGCAAATTGGAGCGAAGCTTTCTGTGCAACACTATTGTGATGTTTGTATTCATCTCATAGAGTTAAATCATTCTTTGGATTGAGTAGTTTGAAATCAATTTTTCTGTGGAATCTGAGAAAGGACATTTGAAAACGCTTTTTAGAATTTCCTAAAAAGGAAATAACCTCAGAGAGAAACCAGAAGGAAGCTTTCTGTGAAACTGCTTTGTGTCACGTGAGTTCCGCTCACACAGTTAAGCATCTATTTTCATTGAGCTGTATCATAACACTGTTTTGGTTTAGTCTGTGAAGGGATATTCTGGAGGGCTTTGAGGCTTAGAAAAGGATCGTCTTCAGATACAAACTGGAGAGAACCTTTCTGAGGGCCTGCTTTGTGATGTGTGCATTCCAGTCACAGTGTTATACCTCTCTTCTCATACAGCACGTTGAGGCTAATGGTGAAAAAGGAAATATGTTCAGACCGAAACTGCAGAGAAACTTTCCAAGGAACTGCTTTGTGATGTGTGCATTCCACTCACAGTGTCATACCTCTCTTCTCATACAGCTTTGGGGAAACCCTTTTGGTGAAACAAGTACCAGGTGATAATCGGGAGCATGTGGATGCTGATGGTGAAAAGGAAAATAGCCTCAGACAAAAACTGGGAAGAAGCTTTCTAGGAAACTACTCTGTGATATGTGTAATCATCTCACAGACAAAAAGGTTTCCTTACATTACACAGCTTGAAAAATGTCATGGAAGAATACACAAAGGGACTTTCGGAAGCACACTCAGGACTATGGTGAAAAAGGAAATATCTTCAGATAAACACCTGAAAGAAGCATTCTGTGAAACTGCTTTTTTCTATGTTTATTCTTCTCACAGAGATGAAGCTGTCTTTACATTACGCAGCTTGGAAACTCCTTCACGGATGGATGCATGAAGGGTTATTTGGGATTGCATTCGGGCCTATAGTCAAATGGGAAATATAGTCAGATAAAAACTGGAGAGAAGCTTTCTGAGAATCTGCTTGGTGATGTGTGCATCCACTCAGGGAGTTTTAATGTTCTTCTCAAAAGGCACAGTTTGAACACTGTTCTTGTAAAACCAAAAGAGTGACATTCGAAGCACATAGAGGATTATGGCAAAAACTGAAATGTCATCCAATAAAAAACAGAAAGAACCACTAGAAGAAACTGTTCTCTGACATGTCCATTCTTTTCACATGGTTAAAGCTTACTCTACATTTCCCAGTTTGAAAGTCGCTCGTTGAGGTTTCAGCGAAGGGATAGTAGGTGGCAACCGGAGTCCAGTGTGAGGTAAGGAAATGTCTTCCATCAAAAACCGGAGAGAAGCTTTCTGCGCAACTCTTTTGTGATGTTTGTATTCATCTCATAGAGATAAATCACTGTTTGGATTGAGCAGTTTGAAATCACTGTTTCTGTGGAATCTGAGTTAGGACATTTTGAAATGCTCTTTAGAACATCCTGAAAAAGCAATAACCTCAGAGAGAAACCAGAAAGAAGCTTTCTCTGAAACTGCTCTGTGTCATGTGATTTCCTCTCACACAGATAAGCTTCTCTTACATTGAGCTGTATCATATCACTGTTTTTGCTTAGACTGTGAAGGGATACTGTGGAGGTTTTTGAGGCTTATGGTGAGAAAGGAAACGTGTTCTGATAGAAACTGGAGAGAAGTTTTCTGAGGAGCTGCTTTGTGAAGTGTGCATGGGAGGTCTATGTGCTCCGAATGTCACTCTTTTGGTTTTACAAGAAGAAATATACCTTTCTTCTTCTAGAGAATTTTGGAATCCCTTTTGGAGAAAAAGCTACCAAGAGATATTCGGGAGTATAGTGACGACGATGGTGAAAAAGGAAATATCCTCAGACAAAAACAGGAAAGAAGATTTCTGTGAAACTGCTTTGTGTTAGATATATTTATTCATCTTGCATAGTTAAAATTTAATTATATTACAGAGTTTGGAAAGCCCATCATGCACAGATCCACGAAGGGAGATTCGGGGTAACATTCAGGCCTACGGTTAAAGAGGAGGTATCTTCAGATAAAAACCGGATAGAAGCTTTCTGAGAAATTACTTTTTGCTGTATGCATACCACTCAGTGAGTTATACCTCTTTTCTCACAAGGCAGTGTTTTCACACTATGGTGAATAGTGAAATATACTGAAATAAAATCGAGAAAGAAGCATTCCAAGGATCTGCTCTCTGATATGTGCATTTACTTCACAGAGTTAATGCTTATTTTACGTTGACCAGTTTCAAAACTCTGTCTTTGGAAAATCTGCAAAGGGGCCAGGCGCGGTGGCTCAAGCCTGTAATCCCAGCACTTTGGGAGGCCGAGACGGGCGGATCACAAGGTCAGGAGATCGAGACCACCCTGGCTCACACAGTGAAACCCCCTCTCTACTAAAAACTACAAAAAACTAGCTGTGCGGGATATCGGAGCCTGTAGTCCCAGCTACCCGGGAGGCTGAGGCAGGAGAATGGCGTCAACCCAGGAGGCGGAGCTTGCAGTGAGCTGAGATCCGGACACAGCACTCCAGCCTGGGTGAGAGAGCGAGACACTGTCTCAAAAAAGAAAAGAAAAGAAAAGAAAAGAAAAGAAAAGAAAAGAAAAGAAAAGAAAAGAAAA
>NC_045451.1:25297878-25437948 GCF_002776525.5 Piliocolobus tephrosceles | reverse complement strand
AAGAAAAGAAAAGAAAAGAAAAGAAAAGAAAAGAAAAGAAAAGAAAAATCTGTGAAGGGACATTAGGGAGCACATTCAGGCTTACGTTGAAAGATGAGATATCTTCAGATGAAAATTGGATAGAAGCTTTCTGAGAAACTACTTGTGATGTATGCATTCCCCTCGGGGTGTTACACCTCTTTTCTCTCAAGCAGGGTTTAAACACTGTTCCTGTGTAACCGAGAAACTGATTTTTCAGAGCACATTGTGGACTATGGCAAATAGTGAAATATACTGGAATGAAATCGAGTGAGAAGCGTTCCAAGAATCTGCTCTCTGATATGTGAATTCACTACACAGAAATTTATGCTTACTCTATGTTGCCCATTTTCGAAACTCTGTCTTTGAAGGATATGTGAAGGGATATTTAGTGATGCCCAGAGGCTTGTGGTGGGGAAGGAAACATCTTCTGATGAAACTTTCTGAGTAACTTTCTGAGCAACTGCTTTGCCATGAGTGTATTCGTCTCATAAATTTAAACCATTCTTTGTATTGAGCAGATTGATATCACTGGTTTTGTGGAATCTGTGGAAGGACATTTGGGAACGATCCTTAGAACATGGAGAAAAATATATCCTCAGGTAAAATCAAGAAGGAAGCTTTCTACGAAACTACTCTGCATCGTCTTAATTCCTCTCGCTTAGTTAAGCCTCTCCTTATGTTGAGTAGTTTTATAACCCTGTGTATGTTTAGCGTGTGATGGGACATTCGGGAGCATTTTGAGGCTTGTGGTAAAAGAGAAAATTGATTTGTTTTTCTAAAGACCACAAGAGCGGGCACAAATGAACCAGCGAGCAGGCAATGGTAGGAGCAAAACTGCAATTTTATTTTGGTCAACTAGCTTCAGAGAAGTGGGTGAGTAGGGAGAGGTCTGTCGGCCTCCGGCAAAGGAGGCCAACAGAGTTGCCCATGGGGCTCTCGGACGGAGTTCCTGCATTCCCAACAGGAGTGGGGAAGCTGGGAATTCCGTGCTCGCTCTGCCGGAAGCCGCTTTTCTAGGAGTGGGAGGGCAATAGGCGGGGCACGGGCGTGTCGGGGGCGTTCCGAAGGTGCGACAAGTTAAATCTAGGTCTCTTCGGATTGACATCACCTGGTGCATGCCTGGTTGGTCTACACCTTCCTGGGCGCCGGCTGAATTTTCATGCTTGAGGGAAATGTTGGTGATGAAGAACCCGGATGTGTGCCATCATACCTCCATACGTCCAAACAGAAATATATTCAGATCGAAACTGGAGAGAAGCTCTCTGAGGAAATGCTTTGTGACTTGTGCATTCCGCACACATAAATATGCCTTTCTTCTCCTAGAGGATTCCGATATCCCTTTTGGAAAAAAAGCTATCAAGAGACATTCGGGAGTCCAGGGACAGCTATGGTGAAAAAGAAAATATCCTGAGACAAAACTGGAAACTATTCATCTCGCATAGTTAAAACCTTTCTTATATTACACAGTTTGGAAACTCTGTAATGTACGAATCAGCAAAGGGACATTCGTGAGCATATTCAGGCCTATGGTGAAAGAGGAGATATCTTCAGATAAAAACTGGATAGAAGCTTTCTGAGAAGCTAGTTGTGACATATGCATTCCTCTCAGGCAGTTATACCTCTTTTTTCACAGGGCAGTGTCTTAACACTGTTCCTGTGTAACAGAAAACTGATATTTCCAAGCACACTGAGGACTATGGCAAAGAGTGAAATATACTGAAATAAAATCGAGAAAGAAGCGTTCCAAGAATCTGCTCTCTGATATGTGCATTCACTTCACAGAATTTATGCTTACTCTATGCTGCCCAGTTTCGAAATTCGGTCTTTGCAGAATCTGTGAAGGAATACTTAGTGATGCCCACAGGCTTCAGGTGAGCAAGGAACCATCTTCCGATGAAACCTGCAGAGTAACTTTCTGAGCAACTGTTTTATGATGTGTGTATTTGTCTCATAGATTTAAACAGTTCTTTGGATTGAGCAGATTGAAATCACTATTTTTGTGGAATCTGAGGAAGGACACTTGGGAACGATCCTTAGAACATGAAGAATGAAATATCCTCAGGTAAAATCCATCAGGAAGCTTTCTTTGAAACTACTCTGTGACGTCTTAATTACTCTCACTTAGTTAAGATTCTCCCTACGTTGAGACTTTTTATAACTCTGTGTATGTTTCGCATGTGATGGGACACTCGGGTGCATTTTGAGGCTTTCGGTGAACAAGGAAATATGTTCAGACTGAAACTGGAGAGAAGCTTTCCGATCAACTGCTTTGTGACGTATGCATACCACTCACAGTGTTATATCTCTCTTCTCATACAGCCTCGGGGAAACCCTTTTGGAGAAAAAGGTACCAAATGATATTTGGGAGCATGTTGATGCCGATGATGAAAAGGGAAATAGCCTCAGACAAAACCTGGAAAGAAGCTTTCTAGGAAACTTCTCTGTGATGTGTGTAAACATCTCACATAGATAAAGGTTTCCTTACATCACACAGCTTGAAAACTGTCATGGACGGATTCACGAAGGGATTTTTGGGAGCACACTCAGGACTATGGTGAAAAAGGAAATATCTTCAGATCAAAACTGGAAGGAAGCTTTCTGTGAATCTGCTTTCCTTACATTACGCAGCTTGGAAACTCCCTTGTGGATGGATCCACGAAGGGATATTTGGGATCACATTCGGGCCTATGGTCAAATAGGAAACAGAGTCAGATAAAAACTGGAGAGAAGCTTTCGGAGAAACTGCTTGGTGATGTGTGCATTCCACTCAGGGAGTTTTATTGTTCTTCTCATAAAGCACAGTTTGAAAATTGTTCCTGTAAAAGCAAAAGAGTGATATTCGGAGCCCATTGAAGACTATGGCAAAAAGTGAAATGTTGTCCAATAAAAAACCGAAAGAAGCACTCGAAGAAACTGCTCTCTGACATGCCCAATATTTTCACAAGGTTAAAGCTTGTTCTACATTTCCAAGTTTGGAAGTCGGCCTCTGAGGTTCTGTGAAGGGATAGTAAGGGATAATCTGAGGCCTGTGTCGAGCAAGGAAATGTCTCGCATCGAAAATTGGAGAGAAACATCCTGGGCAAGTCTTTTGTGATGTTTCTATTCGTCTCAAACATTTAAATCATTCTTTGGAATGATCAGTTAGAAATCACTGTTTCTGTGGAATCTGAGAAAGGACATTTGGAGACGCTTTTTCGAATATCCTGAAAAAGAAATAACCTGAGATAGAAACCAGGTAGAAGGTTTATGTGAAACTGCTCCTTGTCACGTGAATTCCGCTCACACAGTTAAGCTTCTCCTTTCACTGAGCAGCATCATAACACTGTTTTTTGTTTAGACTGCGAAGGGATGTTCAGGAGAGATTTGAGGGTTACGATGAGAAAGGATTCATCTTCAGATAGAAACTGGAGAGAAGCTTTCTGAGGAGCTTCTTTGTGACGTTTGAATTCCACTCACACAAATGTACCTTTCTTCTCCTAGAGGATCCCGGAATCCCTTTCAGAGAAAAAGCTACCAAGAGGCATTCAGCAGTATAGGGTTGGCTATGCTGAAAAAGGAAATATCCTCAGACAAAAAGGAAAGAATATTTCCGTGAAACTGCTTCGTGTTAGATATATCTATTCATCTCGCATAATTCAAACCTTTCTTATATTAGACAGTTTGGAAACTCTGTCATGCACCAATCCACGAAGGAACTTTCGAGAGGACATTCAAGCCTGTGGAGAAAGAGGAGATATCTTCAGATGAAAACTGGATAGAAGCTTTCTGAGAAACTACTTGTGATGTACGCATTCCGGTCAGCGAGTTATAACTCTATTCTCACAATTCAGTGTTTAACACTTTTCCTTTGTAACCGAAAAAGGGATATTTTGGAGCAAATTTTGGACTATGGCAAATAGTGAAATATACTGAAATAAAATCGACAAAGAATCGTTACAAGAACCTGCTCTCTAATATGTGGATTCACTTCACAGAATTTATGGTTACTTTATGTCGCCCAGTTTCGAAATTCTGTCTTTGAAGAAGCTGTGAAGGGATATTTATTGATGCCCAGAGGCTTGTTGTGAGCAAGGGAACATCTTGCAATGAAACCTGCAGAGTAACTTTCTGAGCAACTGCTTTGCGATGTGTGTATTCGTCTCATAGATTTAAACCGTTCTTTGGATTTAGCAGATTGAAATAACTGTTTTTGTGGAATATGAGGAAGGACATTTGGGAACAATCTTCAGAACATAGAGAAAGAAATATCCTCAGGTAAAATCCAGAAGGAAGCTTTCTGTGAAATTATTCTGTGTCGTCTTAATTTCTCTCGCTTAGTTAAGCCTCTCCTTACATGGAGTCGTTTTATAACCCTGTGTATGTTTAGCATGTGATGGGACATTCGGGAGCACTTTGAGGATCATGGCAAAAAAGGAAATATGTTCAGACCGAAACTGGAGGGAAGCTTTCCGAGGAAATGCTTTGTGACGTGTGCATGCCACTCACAGTGTTACACCTCTCTTCTCATACAGAGTTGGGGAAACCTTTTTGGAGAAACAAGTACCAAGTGATGTTCGGGAGCATGCTGATGCCGATGATGAATAGGGAAATAGTCTCAGACAAATCCTGGAAAGAAGCTTTCTAGGAAACTACTCTCTGATATGTGTAATCATCTCACAGAGATAAAGGTTTCCTTACATTATGCAGCTTGAAAACTGTCATGTACGGATCCATGAAGGGACTCTCGGGAGCATGCCCAGGACTATGGTGAAAAAGGAAATATCCTCAGATAAAAACCGGAAAGAAGCTTTCTATGAATATGCTTTTTTCCATGTTTTCTCTTCTCACATAGATGAAGCTTTCTTTACATTATGCAGCTTGGAAACTCCCCCGTGGATGGATCTGGGAAGGGATATGTGGGATCAAATTCTGGCCTATGGTCAAATAGGAAATATAGTTAAATAAAAACTCGAGAGAAGCTTTTGGAGAAACTGCTTGGTGATGTGTGCATTCCACTCAGGGAGTTTTAGTGTTATTCCCATAAGGCAGCGTTTGAACACTGTTCCTGTAAAATGAAAAGAGTGATAATCGGAGCACATTGAAGACTGTGGCAAAAAGTGAAATGTCGTCCACTAAAAAACAGAAAGAAGCACTTGAAGAAACTGCTCTCTGACAAGCGCATTCTTTACACAGGGTTAAAGCTTACTCTATATTTCCCAGTTTGAAAGTCGGCTTTTGATGGTTCTGCGAAGAGATAGTAAGTGGCAACCGGAGGCCTGTGTCGAGCAAGGAAATGTCTCCCATCGAAAATTGGAGAGAAGCTTTCTGCACAACCCTTTTGTGATGTTTGTGTTCATTTCAATGAGTAAAATCATACTTTGGATTGAGCAGTTTGAAATTACTGTTTCTGTGGTATAAGAGAAAGAAGATTTGGAGACGCTTTTTAGAATATCCTGGAGAAGACATAACCTCAGAGAGAAACCAGAAGGAAGCTTTCTGTGAACCTGCTCTGTGTCAGGTGAATTCCGCACACACAGTTAAGCTGCTCTTTTCATTGAGCAGTATCATAGCCCTTTTTTGTCTAGACTACGAAGGGATATTCAGGAGCCATTTGAGGGTTACGGTGAGAAAGGAAACTTCTTCAGATAGAAATTGGAGAGAAGCTTTCTGAGGAGGTGCTTTGTGACGTGTTCATTCCACTTACAGAAATATACCTTTCTTCTCCTAGAGGATTCCGGAATCCCTTTGGAGAAAAAGCTACCAAGAGACACTCGAGAGTATAGGAACAGCTACAGTGAAAAAGGAAATATCCTCACACAAACTGGAAAGAAGATTTCTGTAAAACTGCTTCATGTTAGATATATCTATTCATCTCACATAGTTCAAACCTTTCTTATATTACGGAGTTTAAAACTCCATCATGCACGAATCAGCAAAGTGACATTTCGGGGCACATTCAGGACTACAGTGAAAAAGGAGATATCTTTAGATAAAAATTGGATAGAAGCTTTTGAGAAAATACTTGCGATGTATGCATTCTGCTCTGGGTGTTTTACGTCTTTTCTCACAAGGCAGTGTTTAAACACTGTTTTTGTGCAACCGAAAATGTGATAATTCGGAGCACATTGTGGACTATGGCAAATAGTGAAAATACTGAAATAAAATCAAGAAAGAAGCGTTCCAGGAAACTGCTCTCTGATATGTGCATTCACTTCACAGAATTTATGCTTTCTCTATCTTGCCCAGTTTCGAAATTCTGTCTTTGAAGAAGCTGTGAAGAGATATTTAGTGACCCCCGGAGTCTTGTGGTGAGCAAGGAAACATCTTCCGATGCAACCTGAAGAGTAACTTTCTGAGTAACTGCTTTGCGATGTGTATATTTGTCTCATAGATTTAAACCGTTCATTGCATTCAGAGGATTGAAATCACTGTTTTCGTGGAATCTGAGGAAGGACATTTGGGAAAGATCCTTAGAACATGGAGAAAGGAATATCCTCAGGTAAAATACAGAAGGAAGCTTTCTGTGAAATTTCACTGTGTCGTCTTAATGCCTCTCGCTCAGTTAAGCCTCTTCCTTATGTTGAGTAGTTTTATATCCCTGTGTGTTTAGCCTTTGATGGGACATTCGGGAGCACTTTGAGGCTTACGGGGAAAAAGGAAATATGTTCAGACCGAAACTGGAGAGAAGCTTTTTGAGGAACTGCTTTGTGACGTGTGCATTCCACTCACAGAAATATACCTTTCTTCCCCTAGAGGATTCCGGAATGCCTTTCGAACAAAAAGCTACCAAGAGACATTCGGGAGTACAGGGACAGCTATGGTGAAAAAGGAAATATCCTCAGACAAAACTGGAGAGAAAATTTCTGTGAAGCTGTTTCACATTAGATATATCTATTCATCGCGCATAGTTCAAATGCTTTCTTATATGACGCAGTTTGGAAACACTGTCATACACAAATCCACAAAGGCACATTTAGGAGCAATCTCAGGACTACCATGAAAGAAGAGATATCTTCCGATAAAAACTGGATAGAAGCTTTCTGGGAAACTACTTGTGATGGATGCATTCCACTCAGGGAGTTATACCTCCTTTCTCACAAGACAGTGTTTCAACACTGTTCCTGTGTAACCGAAAAAGTGGTATTTCGGAGCGCAATGAGGACTATGGGGAATAGTGAAATATAATGAAATAAAATCAAGGAAGAAGCATTCCAAGAATCTGATCTCTGATATGTGCATTCACTTCAAAGAATTTATGCTTACTCTATGTTGCCCAGTTTCGAAATACTGTCTTTGAAGATACTGTGAAGGGATATTTAGTGAACCCGGGAGGATTGTGGTGAGCAAGAAAACATCTTCCGATGAAACCTGCAGAGTAACATTCAGAGCAACTGCTTTGCAATGTGTGTGTTCCTCTCATAGATTTAAACCATTCTTCGGATTGAGCAGATTGAAATAACTGTTCTTGTGGAATCTGAGGAAGGACATTTGGGAACAATCCTTAGAACATAGGGAAAGAAATAACCTCAGGTAAAGTCCAGAAGGAAGCTTTCTGTGAAACTCTTCTGTGTCGTCTTAAATCCTCTCAGTTAGTTAAGCTTCCTCTTACGTTGAGTAGTTTTATATCCCTTTGTATGTTTAGCGTGTGATGGACATTCGGGAGCACTTTGAGGCTTACGGTGAAAACGGAAATATGTTCAGACCAAAACTGGAGAGAAGCTTTCTGAGGAAATGCTTTGTGACGTGTGCATTCCACTCTCAGTGTTATAACTCTCTTCTGATACAGCATCAGGGAAACCCTTGTTGAGAAACAGATTCCAGGTGATATTCGGGAGCATGTTGATGCCGATGTTGAAAAGGGAAATAGCCCCAGACACAACCTGGACAGAAACTTTCTTTTCAACTACTCTGTGATATGTGTAATCATCTCACAGAGATACAGGTTTCCTTACATCTCAAAGCCTGAAAACTGTCATGGACGGATCCACTAAGGGACTTTCAGGAGCACACTCAGGACTATGGTGAAAAAGGAAATATCTTCAGGTAAAAACTGGAAAGAAGCTTTCTGTGAATCTGCTTTTTTTCTATGTTTATTCTTCTCACATAGTTAAAGCATTCTTTACATTATGCTGCTTGGAAACTCCCTCGTGGATTGATACACAAAGGGATAATTGGGATGACTTCGGGACTATGGTCAAATAGGGAATAGAGTCAGATAATAAATGGAAAGAAGCATTGTGAGAAATTGCTTGGTGATGTGTGCATTCCACTCAGGGAGATTTAATGTTCTTCTCATAAAGCACAGTTTGAACACTGTTCCAGTGAATCCAAAAGAGTGATATTTGCAGCCCATTGAAGACTATGGCAAAAGTGAAATGTCGTCCAATAAAAAACAGAAAGAAGCACTGAAAGAAACTTCTCTCTGACATGCCCATTCTTTTCACAGTGTTAAAGCTTACTCTACATTTCCCAGTTTGAATTTCGGCCTCTGAGGGTTCTGCGAAGGGATAGTAAGTGGCAACCTGAAGCCTGTGTCGAGCAAGGAACTGTCTCCCATCGAAAATTGGAGAGAAGCTTTCTGCGCAATGCTTTTCTGATGTTTGTGTTTGTCTCGAAGTGTTAAATCTTTCTTTGGATTGAGCAGTTTGAAATCACTGTTTCTGTTGAATCTGAGAAATGACATTTAGAGACGCTCTTTAGAATACCCTTAAAAAGAAATAACCTCAGAGAGAAACCAGAGGGAAGTTTTCTGTGAACCTGCTCCGTGTCACGTGAATTCGGCTCACACAGTTAAGCTCCTCTTTTCACTGAGCAGTATCATAACACTGTATCTTTTTAGACTGTGAAGGGATATTCAGGAGATATTTGAGGGTTACGGTGAAAAAGGAAACGTCTTCAGATAGAAAATGGAGAGAAACTTTCTGAGGAGCTGCTTTGTGACGTGTGCATTCCACTCACAGAAGTATACCTTTCTTCTCCTAGAGGATTCCGGAATCCCTTTTAGAGGAAAAGCTACCAAGAGATATTTGGGAGTACAGGGACAGCTATGGTGAACAAGAAATATCCTCAGACAAAACTGGAGAGAAGATTTCGGTGAAACTGCTTCCTGTTAGACATATCTATTCATCCGACATTGTTCCAAACTTTCTTATATTATGCAGTTTGGAATCTCCGTCATGCACGAATTCGTGAAGGGACATTGGGGAGCGCATTCCGGCCAAAGGCGAAGGAGGAGATATCTTCAGATAAAAACTGGATAGAAGCTTTCTGAGGAACTACGTGTGACGTATGCATTCTGCTCAGTGAGTTATACCTCTTCCCTCACTAGGCAGTGTTCAAACACTGGTCCTGTCTAACCGAAAAGGTGATATTTCTGAGCGCACTGGGGACTGTAGCAAATAGTGAAATATACTGAAATAAAATCGAGAAAGAAGCGTTCCAAGAATCTGCTCTCTGATATGTGCATTCACTTCACAGAATTTATGCTTACTCTATGTTGCTCTGTTTTGAAATTATCTCTTTGAAGAATCTGTGAAGGGATATTTAGTGATGCTTGGAGGTTTGTGGTGAGCAAGGAAACATCTTCCGATGAAACCTGCAGAGTAACTTTCTGTGCAACTGCTTTGCAATGTGTGTATTCGTCTCATAGATTTAAACAGTTCTTTGGATTGAGCAGATTGTAATCACTGTTTTTGTGGAATCTGAGGAAGGACATTGGGAACAATCCCTAGAACCTTGAGAAAGAAATATCCTCAGGAAAAATCCAGAAGGCAGCTTTCTGTGAAACTACTCTGTGTCATCTGAATTCCTCTCGCTAGTTAAGCCTCTCCTTACATTGAGTAGTTTTATAACCCTGTGTATGTTTAGCGTGTGATGGGACATTCGGGAGCACTATGAGGCTTATGGTGAAAAAAGAAATATGTTGAGACCGAAACTGGAGGGAAGCTTTCCGAGGAACTGTTTAGTGACGTGCGCATTCCACTGACAGCGCTATACGTTTCTTCTCATACAATGTCGGGGAGACCCTTTTGGAGAAACAGGTACCAGGTGATATTCGGGAGCATGTTGCTGCCCATGATGGAAAGGGAAATAGCCACAGACAAAACCTGGAAAAAAGCTTTCTAGGAAAATACTCTGTGATATGTGTAATCATCTCACAGAGATAAAGGTTTCCTTACATTACACAGCTTGAAAACTCTCATGGATGATCCAGGAAAGGACTTTCGGGAGCACACTCAGGAGTATGGTGAAAAAGGAAATATCTTCAGATAAAAACTGGAAAGAAGATTTATGTGAGTCTGCTTTTTGCTATGTTTATTCTTCTCTCATAGATGAAGTTTCTTTATATTACACAGTTTGAAAATTCCCTCGTGGATGGATCCACTAAGGGATATTTGGGATCACATTCGGGCCTATGGTCAAATAGTTAATATAGTCAGATAAAAACTGGAGAGAAGCTTTCTGAGAACCTGCTTGGTGATGTGTGCATCCCACTCAGGGGGTTTTAATGTTCTTCTCATAAGGCACAGTTTGAACACTGTTCCTGTAAAACTAAGAAACTGATATTCGGAGCACATTGAAGACTATGGCAAAAAGTGAAATGTCATCCAATAAAAAACAGAAAGACGCACTCGAAAAAAATGCTCTCTGACATGCTCATTCTTTTCCCAGGTTTAAAGCTTACTATATATTTCCCAGTTTGAAAGTCAGCCTCTGAGGGTTCTGCGAAGGGATAGTAAATGGCAACCGGAAGCCTGTGTCGTGCAAGGAAATGTCTCCCAACGAAAATTGGAGAGAAGCTTTCTGCGCAACTCTTTTGTGATGTTTGTGTTCATCTCAAAGAGTTAAATCATTCTTTGAATTGAGCAGATTGAATCGCTATTTCTATGGAACCTGAGAAATGATATTTGGAGACGCTCTTTAGTATATCCTGAAAAAGACATAACCTCAGAGAGAAACCAGAAGGAACCTTTCTATCAAAGCGGTCTGTGTCACCTGAATTCAGCTCATACTGTTAAGCTTCTCTTTTCATTGAGCAGTATCATAACAGTTTTTGTTTAGACTGTGAAGGGATATTCAGGAGCGATTTGAGGGTTACAGTGAGAAAGGAAACGTCCTCAGATAGAAACTGAAGAGAAGCTTTCCAAGGAACTACTTTGTGACCTGTGCATTCCACTCACAGTGTTATACCTCTCTTCTCATACAGCGTCTGGGAAACCCTTTTGGAGAAACAGGTACCAAGGGATATTCAGGAGCATGTTGATGCCGATGATGAAAAGGGAAATAGCCTCAGACAAAACCTGGAAAGAAGCTTTCTAGGAAACTACTCTGTGATATGTGTAATCATCTCACATAGATAAAGGTTTCCTTACATTACACAGTTTGAAAACTGTCATGGATGGATCCACGAAGGGAATGTCTGGAGCACACTCACGACTATGTTGAAAAAGGAAATATCTTCACATAAAAAACGGAAAGAAGCTTTCTGTGAATCAGACATTTTCTATGTTTATTCTTCTCAAATAGTGAAGCTTTCTTTACATTATGCAGATTGGAATCTCCCTCGTGGATGGATCCACGAAGGGATATTTGGGATCACATATGGGCTGATTTTCAAATAGGAAATATAGTGAGATAAAAACTGGAAAGTTTCTGAGAAACTGCTTGGTGATGTGTGCATTCCACTCAGGTAGTTTTTTTTTTTTTTTTTTTTTTGAGATGGAGTCTCTCTCTGTCGCCTGGGCTGGAGTGCAGTGGCCGGATCTCAGCTCATGGCAAGCTCAGCCTCCTGGGTTTACGCCATCCTCCTGCCTCAGCCTCCCGAATATCTGGGATTACAGGTGCCGCCACCTCGCCCGGCTAGTTTTTGTGTTTTTTTTTTTTTTTTTAGTAGAGACGGGGTTTCACCGTGTTAGCAGGATGGTCTCGATCTCCTGACCTCGTGATCCGCCTGTCTCGGCCTCTCAAAGTGCTGGGATTATAGGCTTGAGCCACCGCACCCGGCCCCACTCAGGTAGTTTTAATGTCCTTAGAATAAGGCACAGTTTGACCACTGTTCCTGTAAAACCAAAAGAGTGATATTGTGAGCACATTGAAGTCTACGGCAAAAAGTGAAATGTCATCGAATAAAACACAGAAAGAAGCACTCAAAGAAACAACTCTCTCACATGCCCATTCTTTTCACAGGGTTAAAGCTTTCTCTACATTTCCCAGTTTGAACTTCGGCCTCTGAGGGTTCTGCGAAGGGATAGTAAGTGGCAACCGGAGGCCTGTGTTGAGCAAGGAAATGTCTCCCATCGGAAATAGGAAAGAAGCTTTCTGTGCAATCCTTTTCTGATGTTTGGGTCCGTCTCAAAGTGTTAAATCATTCTTTGGATTGAGCATTTTGAAATCACTGTCTCTGTGAAATCTGAGTAAGGACATTTGGAGATGCTCTTTAGAATACCCCGAAAAAGGCATAACCTCAGAGAGAAACCAGAAGGAATCTTTCTGTGAAACTGCTCTGTGTCAGGAGAATTCCACTCACACAGTTAAGCTTCTCTTTTCTTTGGTCAGTATCATAATACTGTTTTTGTTTAGACTGCAAAGGAATATTCAGGAGAGATTTGAGGGTTACGGTGAGAAAGGAAACGTCTTCAGATAGAAACTGGCCAGAAGCTTTCTGAGGAGCTGCTTTGTGATGTGTGCATTCCACTCACAGAATTATACCTTTCTTCTACTAGAGGATTCCGGAATCCCTTTTGGAGAAAAAGCTACCAGGAGACATTTGGGAGTATAGAGACGCATGTGGTGAAGAAGGAAATATCCTCAGACAAAACTGGAAAGAATATTTCTGTGAAACCGCTTCGTGTTAGATATATCTATTCATCTCGAATAGTTCAAACCTTTCTTTTATTATGCAGTTTGGAAACTCCGTCATGCACGAATCCTCGAAGGAACATTCGGGAGCGCATTCAGGCCTACGGTGAAAGAGGAGATATCTTCACATAAAAACTGGATAGAAGCATTCCTAGAAACCACTTCTGATGTATGGTTTCTGCTCAGGGAGTTATACCTCTTTTCTCACAAAGCAGTGTTTAAACACTGTTCCTGTGTAACTGAAAAGTGATATTTCACAGGGCACTGAGGACTATGGCAATTCGTGAAATATACTGAAATAAAATCGAGAAAGAAGTGTTCCAAGAATCTGCTCTCTGCTATGTGCATTCATTTCACAGAATTTATGCTTTCTCTATGTTGCCCAGTTTCGAAAGTCTGTCTTTGAAGAATCTGTGAAGGGATATTTAGTGACGCCTGGAGGCTTCTGGTGAGCAAGAAAACATCTTCGGATGACACCTGCAGAGTAACGTTCTAAGCAACTGTTTTGCAATGTGTATTCGTCTCATAGGTTTAAAACGTTCTTTGGATTGAGCAGATTGAAATCACTGCTTTTGTGGAATCTGAGGAAGGACACTTGGGAACGATCCTTACAACATGGAAAAAGAAATATCCGCAGGTAAAATCCAGAAGGAAGATTTCCGTGAAAGTATTCTGTGTCGCCTTAATTCCTCTCGCTTAGTGAAGCCTCTCCTTACGTTGAGTGTTTTTATAACCCTGTGTATGTTTAGCATGTGATGGGACATTCAGGTGCACTTTGAGGACTTTGGTGAAAAAGGAAATTTGTTAAGACCGAAACTGGACAGAAGCTTTCTGAGGAACTGCTTTGTGATGTGTGCATTCCACTCACAGTGTTATGCCTCTCTTCTCATACAGCGTCGAGGAAACCCTTTTGGAGAAACATGTACCAAATAATATTCGGGAGGATGTTGATGCCAATGATGAAAAGGGAAATAACCTCAGACAAAACCTGGAAAGAAGCTTTATAGGAAACTACTCTGTGATATGTGTAATCATCTCACATACATAAAGTTTTCCTTACATCACACAGCTTGAAAACTGTTATGGACGGATACACAAAGGAAATTTCGGGAACACACTCAGGACTATGGTGAAAAAGGAAATATTTTCAGAGAAAAACTGGAAAGAAGTTTTCTGTGAATCTGCTTTCCTTACATTATGCAGCTTGGAAACTCCCTTGTGGATGGATCCACGAAGGGGTATTTGGGTTCCTATGGTCAAATAGGAAATAGAGTGAGATAAAAACTGTAGAGAAGCTTTCTGAGAAACTGCTTGGTGATGTGTGCATTCCACTCAGGGAGTTTTAATGTTCTTCTCATAAAGCACAGTTTGAACACTGTTCCTGTAAAACCAAAAAGGTGATATTCGGAGGACATTGAAGACTATGGTAAAAGGTGAAATGTCGTCCAATCAAAAACAGAAAGAAACACTCGAAGAAAGTGCTAAGATGCCCATTATTTTCAAAAATTAAAGCTTGCTCTACATTTCCCAGTTTGGAAGTCGACCTATAAGGTTCTGCGAAGGGATAGTAAGGGGCAACCGGAGGCCTGTGTCGAGCAAGGAAATGTCACCCATCGAAAATTGGAGAGAAGCCTCCTGCGCAAGTCTTTTGTGATATTTGTATTCGCCTAAAAGATTTAAATCATTCCTGGAATGATCAGTTTGAAATCACTGTTTCTGTGGAATTTGAGAAAGGACATTTGGAGACGCTCTTTAGAATACCCTGAAAAAGAAATAAACTCAGAGAACCCAGAAAGAAGCTTTATGTGAAACTCCTCCTTGTCAAGTGAATTCTGCTCACACAGTTAAGCTTCTCTTTTCATTGAGCAGTATCATAACAGTCTTTTTTGTTTAGACTGCACAGAGATATACATGAGCGATTTGAGGGTTACGGTGAGAAATGAAACGTCTTCACATAGAAACTGGAGAGAAGCTTTCTGAGGAGCTACTTTTTGACGTGTGCATTACACTCACAGAAATATACCTTTCTTCTCTTAGAGGATTCCGGAATTTCTTTTGGAGAAAAAGCTACCAAGAGACATTCGGGAGAATAGGGATGGCGATGGTGAAAAAGGAAATATCCTCAGACAAACAGGAAAGAATATTTCTGTGAAACTGCTTCGTGTTATATCTATCTATTCATCTCACATGGTTCAAACCTTTCTTATATTACGCAGTTTGGAATCTCCATCATGGACGAATCCGTGAAGTGACATATGGGAGGACATTCAGGCCTATGGTGAAAGAGGAGACATCTTCAGATAAAAACTGGATAGAAGCTTTTGGAGAAACTACTTGTGATGTATGCATTCTGCTCAGGGAGTTATACCTCTTTTCTCACAAGACAGTGTTTAAACACTGTTCCTGTGTTACCGAAAATGTGATATTTTGGAGTGCACTGAGGACTATGCTGGATAGTGAAATACACTGCAATAAAATCGAGAAAGAATCATTCCAAGAATATGCTCTCTGATATGTGTAATCACCTCACCGAATGTATGCTTACCATATGTTACCCAGTTTCGAAATTCTGTCTTTGAAGAATCTGTGAAGGGATATTTAGTGACACCCAGAGGCTTGTTGTGAGCAAGGAAACATCTTGCGATGAAACCTGCAGAGTAACTTTCTGAGCAACTGCTTTGCGGTGTGTGAATTCATCTCTTAGATTTAAACCGTTCTTTGGATTGAGCAGATTGAAATCACTGTTTCTGTGGAATATGAGGAAGGGCATTTGGGAACGATCCTTAGAACATGGAGAAAGAAATATCCTCAGGTAAAATCCAGAAGGAAACTTTCTGCAAAACTGCGCTCTGTCGTCTTAATTCCTCTCACTTAGTTAGGCCTCTCCTTACGTTGAGTAGTTTTATAACCCTGTGTATGTTTACTGTGTTATGGGACATTAGGGAGCACTTTGAGGCTTACGGTGAAAAAGGAAATATGTTCAGACGGAAACTGGAGAGAAGCTTTTCGAGGAATTGTTTTGTGATGTGCGCATTCCACTCACAGAAATATACCTTTCTTCTCCTAGAGGATTCCAGAATCCCTTTTGGAGAAAAAGCTACCAAGAGACATTCGGAAGAACAGGGACGGGTATGGTGAAAAGGAAATAGCCTCAGACAGAACTGGAGAGAAGATTTCTGTGAAAATGCTTTGTGTTAGATATAGCTATTAATCTCGCATAGTTCAAACCTTTCTTATATTACGCAGTTTGAAATCTCTGTCACGCACGAATCCGCGAAGGGACATTCGGGAGCACATTCAGGCCTACGGTGAAAGAGGAGATATCTTCAGATAAAAATTGGATAAAAGATTTCTGAGAAACTGCTTGTTATGTATGCATTCAGCTCAGAATGTTATACCTGTTTTCTCACTATGCAGTGTTTAAACACTGTTCCTGTGTAACTGAAAAAGTGATATTTTGGAGCGCACTGAGGACTATGGCAAATAGTGAAATATACTGCAATAAAATCGAGAAAGAAGAGTTCCAAGTATCTGATCTCTGATATGTGCATTCACTTCACAGAATTTATGCTTACCTATGTTGTCCACGTTCGATATTCTGTCTTTGAAGAATCTGTGAAGGGATATTTAGTGATGCCTGGAGGCTTCTGGTAAGCAGGGAAACATCTTCTGATGAAACCTGCAGAATAACTTTCTGAACAACTGCTTTGTGATGTGTGTATTCGTATCCTAGATTTAAACCATTCTATGTATTGAGCAGATTGAAATCACTGTTTTTGTGGAATCTGAGGAGTGACATTTGGGAACGATCCTTAGAACATGGAGAAAGTAGTATCCTCAGGTAAAATCCAGAAGGAGCCTTTCTGTGAAACTCTTCTGTGTTGTCTTTATTCCTCTCACTTAGTTAAGCCTCCCCTTACGTTGAGTAGTTTTATAACCCTTTGTATGTTTAGCGTGTGATGGACATTCGAGAGCACTTTGAGGTTTACGGTGAAAACGGAAATGTGTTCAGACCGAAACAGGAGAGAAGCTTTCCGAGGAACTGCTTTGTGACGTGTTCATTCCACTCTCAGTGTTATAACTCTCTTCTGATACAGCGTCGGAGAAACCCTTTTTGAGGAAGAAGTACCGAGTGATATTCGGGAGCATGTTGATGCCGATGATGAAAAGTGAAATAGCCTCAGAGAAAACCTGGCAAGAAGCTTTCTAGGAAACTACTTTATGATATGTGTAATCACCTCACATAGATAAAGGTTTCCTTATATTATACAGCTTGAAAACTCTCATGCACGGATCTATGGAGGGACTTTCAGGAACACACTCAAGACTATGGTGAAGAGGGAAATATCTTCACATAAAAACCGGAAAGAAACTTTCTGTGAATCGGCTTTTTTCTATGTTTCTTCTTCTCACATAAATGAAGCTTTCTTTACATTATGCAACTTGGAAACTCCCTCGTGAATGGATCCAAAAAGGGATATTTGGGATCACATTCGGGCCTATGGTCAAATAGGAAATATAGTCAGATAAAAATTGGAGAGAAACTTTCTGAGAAACTGCTTGGTTATGTGTGCATTCCATTCAGGTGGTTTTAATGTTCTTCTCATAAGGCACAGTTTGAACACTGTTCCTGTAAAACCAAAAGAGTGATATTTGGAGCACATTCAATACTATGGCAAAAAGTGAAATGTCATCCAATAAAAAACAGAAAGTAGCAGTCGAAGAAACTGCTTTCTGACATGCCCATTCTTTTCGCAGGGTTAAAGCTTACTCTTCCCCAGTTTCAAAGTCGGACTCTTAGGATTCTGCGAACGGATAGTAAGTGGCAACCAGAGGCCTGGGTTGAGCAAGGAAATGTCTCCCATCGAAAATTGGAGAGAAGCTTTCTGTGCAACCCTTTAGTGATGTTTGTGTTCATCTCAAAGATTTAAATGATTCTTTGGATTGAGCAGTTTGAAATCACTGTTTCTGAGGAATCTGAGAAAGGACATTTGGAGACGATCCTTAGAATATCCTGAAAAAGAAGTAACCTCAGAAAGAAACCAGAAGGAAGCAGAAGGAAGCTTTCTGTGAAACTGTTCTGTGTCACGTGAATTCCGCTCACACAGTTAAGCTTCTCTTTTCATTGAGCAGTATCATAACACTGTTTTTGTTTAGACTACGAAGGCATATTCAGGAGCGATTTGAGGGTTACGGTGAGACAGGAAACGTCTTCAGATAGAAACTGGAGAGAAGCTTTCTGAGCAGCTGCTTTGTTACGTGTGCATTCCACTTACAGAAATATATCTTTCGTCTACTAGAGGATTCCAGAATCCCTTTTGGACAAAAAGCTACCAGGAGATATTCGGGAGTACAAGGATGGCTATGGTGAAAAAGGAAACATCCTCAGACAAAAATGGAGAGAACATTTCTGTGAAACTGTTTCACGTTAGATATATCAATTCATATCGCATAGTTCAAACCTTTCTTATACTATGTAGTTTCAAAACTCCGTCATGCATGAATCCGGGAAGGGACATTTGGGAGCACATTCAGTCCTATGGTGAAAGAGGAGATATCTTCAGGTAAAAACTGGATAGAAGCTTTCTGAGAAACTACCTGTGATGTAAGCATTCCACCTATGGAGTTATAGATCTTTTCTCACAAGGCAGTGTTTAAACACTGTGCCTGTGTAACCGAAAAAGTGATATTTCGAAGCATATTCGGGACTATGGCAAATAGTGAAATATACTGTAATCAAATCGAGAAAGAAGCATTCCAATAATCTGCTCTCTTATATGTGAATTCACTTCACCATTTATGCTTACTCTATGTTGTCTAGTTTTGAAATTCTGTCTTTGAAGAATCTGTGAAGGCATATTTAGTGATGCCCAGAGGCTTCTGGTGAGCAAGGAAACATCTTCCGATGAAACCTGCAGAGTAACTTTCTGAGCAACTGCTTTGCGGTCAGTGTATTCCTCTCCTAGATTTAACCCGTTCTTTGGATTGAGCAGATTGAAATCACTGTTTTTGTGGAATCTGAGGACTGACATTTGGGAATGATCCTTAGAACATGGAGAAGGAAATATCCTCAGGTAAAATGCAGAAAGGAGCTTTCTGTGAAACCACTCTGTGTCGTCTTCATTCCTCTGGCTTAGTTAAGCCTCTCCTTACATTGAGTAGTTTTATAACCCTGTGTATGTTTAATGTGTGATGGGACATTCAGGAGCACTTTGAGGCTTACGGTGAAAAAGGAAATTGTTCAGACCGAAATTTCAGAGAAGCTTTCTGAGGAATTGCTTTGTGACGTGTGCAGTCTACCCACAGTGTTTCACCTCTCTTCCCATACAGCATCTGGGAAACCCTTTTGGAGAAACAGGTATCAAGTGATATTCGGGAGCATGTTGATGCCAATGATGAAAAGGGAAATAGCCTCAGTCAAAACCTGGAAAGCAGCTTTCTAGGAAACTACTTTGTGATATTTGTAATCATCTCACATAGATAAAGTTTTCTTACAATACACAGCTTGAAAACTGTCATGGTCGGATCCATGAAGGCACTTTCGGGAGCACACTCAGACAATGGTAAAAAAGGAAATATATTCAGATAATAACTGAAAAGAAGCTTTCTGTCAAACTGCTTTTTTCCATGTTTATTCTTCTCACATAGATGAAGCTTTCTTCACATTGCACAGCTTGGAAACTCCCTCTTGGAAGGATCCACAAAGGGATACTTGGGATACCATTTGGGCCTATGGTAAAATAGGAAATAGAGTCAGATAAAAACTGGAGAGAAGGCTTCAGAGAAACTTCTTGGTGATGTGTGCATTCCACTAAGAGATATTTAATGTTCTTCCCATAAGGCACATTTTGAACACTGTTCCTGTAAAACCAAAAGAGTGATATTCGGAGCACATTGAAGACTGAGGCAAAAAGTGAAATGTCGTCCAATAGAAAAAGAAAGCAGCAGCCAAAGAAACTTCTCTCTGACATACCTATTCTTTTCACAGGGTTAAACTTACCCTACATTTCCCACTTTGAAAGCCGGACTCTGAGGGTCCTGCAAAGGGATAATATGTGGCAACTGGAGGCCTGTGTCGAGAAAGGAAATGTCTCCCATCGAAAATTGCAGAGAAGGTTTCTGCACAACTCTTTTTTGATGTTTGTGTTCATCTCAAAGTGTTAAATCATTCTTTGGATTGAGCAGTTTGGAATCACTGTTTCTGTGGAATCTGAGAAAGGACATTGGGAGATGCTCTTTAGAATATCCTGAAAAAGACATACCCTCCGAGAGAAACCAGAAGGAATCTTTCCATAAAACGGCTCAGGGTCACGTGAATTCCGCTCAGACAGATAAGCTCCTCTTTTCACTGAGCAGTATCATAACACTGTATTTTTTTAGACTGCGAAGGGATATTCAGTGGATATTTGAGGGTTACGGTGAGAAAGGAAACGACTTCAGATGGAAACTGGAGAGAAGCTTTCTGAGGAGCTGCTTTGTGACGTGTGCATTCCACTCACAGAAGTATCCCTTTCTTCTCCTAGAGGATTCCGAAATCCGTTTTGGAGAAAAAGATACAAAGAGACATTCAAGAGTATACGGACGGCTATGGTGAAAAAGGAAATATCCTCAGACAAAAACTGGAAAGAAGATTTCTGTCAAACTGCTTCGTGTTAGATATATCTATTCATCTCGCATAGTTGAAACCTTTCATATATTACGCAGTTTGGAAACTCTATCATGCACGAATCCGTGAAGGGACATTGGGGAGCACATTCAGGCCTATGGTGACAGAGGAGATATCTTCAGATAAAAACTGGATAGAAGATTTCTGAGAAACTACTTGTGATGTATGCATTTCACTCAGGGAGTTATGCCTCTTTTCTCACAAGGCAGTGTTTAAACACTGGTCCTGTGTAACCGAAAAGGTGATATTTCAGAGCGGACTGAGGACTATGGCATATAGTGAAATATACTGAAATAAAATCGAGAAAGAAGCATTCCAAGAATCTGCTCTCTGATATGTGTATTCACTTCACAGAATTTATGCTTACCATATGTTGCCCAGTTTCGCAATTCTGTCTTTCAAGAATCTGTGAAGGGATATTTAGTGACCCCCAAAGGCTTGTGGTGAGCAAGGAAACATGTTCCGTTGAAACCTGCAGAGTAACTTTCGGAGCAACTGCTTTGCGATGTGTGTATTCGACTCATAGATTTAAAGTGTTCTTTGCATTGGGCAGATTGAAATCACTGTTTTTGTGGACTCTGAGGAAGGACATTTGGGAACGATCCTTAGAACATGGAGAAAGAAATATCCTCAGGTGAAATCCAGAAGGAAGCTTTCTGTGAAACTACACTGTGTCGTCTTAAATCCTCTCGCTCAGTTAAGCCTCTCCTTACGTTGAGTAGTTTTATACCCCTGTGTATGTATTGCATGTGATGGGACATTCGGGTACACTTTGAGGCTTACGGTGAAAAAGGAAATATGTTCAGACCGAAACTGGAGAGAAGCTTTCCAAGAACCTGCTTTGTGACATGTGCATTTCACTCACTTGTTATGCCCATCTTCTCATACAGCATCGAGGAAACCCTTTTGGAGAAACAGGTACCAAGTGATATTCGGGAGCATGTTGATGCCGATGATGAAAAGGGAAATAGCCTCAGACAAAACCTGGAAAGAAGCTTTCTAGGAAACTTCTCTGTGATATGTGTAATCATCTCACATAGGTAAAGGTTTCCTTAGATTACAAAGCTTGAAACCTGTCATGGACGGATCCACAAAGGGACTTTCGGGAGCACACTCAGGACTGTGATGAAAAAGGAAATATCTGAAGATAAAAACTGGAAAGAATCTTTCTGTGAATCTGTTTTATCTATGTTTATTCTTCTCACATAGATGAATCTTTCTTTACATTACACACCTTGGAAACTCCCTGTTGGATGGATCCACAAAGGGATATCTGGGATCACCTTCGGGCCTATGGTCAAATAGGAAATAGAGTGAGATAAAAACTATAGAGAAGCTTTCTGAGAAACTGCTTGGTGATGTGTGCATTCCGCTCAGGGAGTTTTAATGTTCTTCTCATAAAGCACAGTTTGAACACTGTTCCTGTAAAACCAAAAGAGTGATATTCGGAGCACATTGAGGACTATGACAAAAAGTGAAATGTCGTCCAATAAAAAACACAAAGAAGCACTCGAAGAAACTGCTCTCTGACATACCCATTCTTGTCACAGGGATAAAGCTTACTGTACATTTCCCAATTTGAAAGTCGGCCTCTGAGGTTTCAGCGCAAAGATAGCAAGGGGCAACCAGAGGCCTATGTCAAGCAAGGAAATGAATCCCATCGAAAATTGGAGAGAATTGTTCTGCGCAACTCTTTTTTCATGTTTGTATTCCTCACAAAGTGTTAACTCATTCTTTGGATTGAGCATTTTGAAATCACTGTTTCTGTGGAATCTGAGGAAGGATATTTGGAGACGCTCTTTAGAAAATCCTGAAAAAGAAATAACCTCATAGAGAAACCAAGAGGAATCTTTCTGTGAACCTCCTCTGTGTCATGTGAATTCCGCTGATACAGTTAAGCTTCTCTTTTCATTGAGCAGTATCATAATACTGTTTTTATTTAGACTGCGAAGGGATATTCAGGAGAGATTTGAGGATTACTGGGGAAAGGAAACCTCTTCAGATAGAAACTGGAGAGTAGCATTCTGAAGCGTTGCTTTGTGACATGTGCATTCCACTCATAGAAATATACCTTTCTTCTCCTACATGATTCCAGAATCTCTTTCGGAAAAACAGCTACCAAGAGACATTTGGGAGTATAAGGATGACTATGGTGAAAAATGAAATATCCTCAGACCAAAGTGGAAAGAAGATTTCTGTGAAACTGCTTGTGTTAGATATAACTATTCATCTTGCATAGTTAAAACCTTTCTAATATTACACAGTTTGGAAACTCCATCACGCACGAATCCGCAAAGGGACATTCGGGAGCACATTCAGGCCTATGGTGAAAGAGGAGATATCTTCAGATAAAAACTGGATAGGAGCTTTCTGAGAGACTACTTGTGGTATATGCATTCTGCTCAGGCAGTTATACCTCTTTTCTCACAGGTCAGTGTTTAAACACTGTTCCTGTGTAACAGAAAAGTGGTATTTCCAAGCACACTGAGGACTATGGTAAATAGTGAAATATACTGAAATAAAATCTAGAAAGAAGCGTTCCAGTATTCTGTTCTCTGATATGTGCATTCACGTCACAGAATTTATGCTTACTCTATGTTGCCCAGTTTCAAAACTGTGTCTTTGAAGAATCTGTGAAGGGAAATTTAGTGACGCCTGGAGGCTTTTGGTGAGCAAGGAAACAACTTCCGAGGAAACCTTCAGAGTAACTTTCTGAGCAACTGCTTTGTGATGTGTGTATTCATGTCATAGATTTAAACCGTTCTTTGGATTGAGCAGATTGAAATCACTGTTTTTGTGGAATCTGAGGAAGGACATTTGGGAACGATTCTTAGAACATGGAGGAAGAAATATCCTCAGGTAAAATCCACCAGGAAGCTTTCTTTGAAACCGCTCTGTGTCGTCTTAATTCCTCTCGCTTAGTTAAGCCTCTCCTTACGCTGAGTCATTTTATAACCCTGTGTATGTTCAGCGTGTGATGGGACATTTGGGAACACTTTGAGGCTTACGATGAAAAAAGAAATATGTTAAGCCCGAAAATGGAGAGAAGCTTTCCAAGAAGCTGCTTTGTGACATGTGCATTCCAAACACAGTGTTATCCCTCTGTTTTCATAAAGTGTTGAGAAAACCCTTTTGGAGAAACAGGTACCAGATGATATTCGGGAGCACGTTGATGTCAATGATGAAAAGGGAAATAGCCTGAGATAAAACATGGAAAGAAGCTTTCTAGGAAACTACTGTCTGATATGTGTAATCATCTCACATAGCTAAAAGTTTACTTCCATTTCACAGATTGAAAACTGTCATGGACGGATCCATGAAGGGACTTTCGGGACACTCAGGACTATAGTGAAAAAGGAAATATCTTCAGATGAAAACTGGAAAGAAGCTTTCTGTGAACCTGCTTTATTCTATGTTTATTCTTCTCACATAGATGAAGCTTTCTTTACATAGCGCAGCTTGGAAACTCCCTGTGGATGGATCCACGAAGGGATACTGGGGATCACATTTGCACTTATGGTCAAATAGGAAATAGAGTCAGATAAAAACTGGAGAGAAAGTTTCTGAGAAACTGCTTGGTGATGTGTGCATTCCACTCAGGGAGTTTTAATGTTCTTATCATAAAGCACAGTTTGAACGCTGTTCCTGTAAAACCAAAAAAGTGATATTTGGAGGACATTGAAGACTATGGTAAAAGGTGAAATGTCGTCCAATCAAAAACAGAAAGAAGCACTCAAAGAAACTGCTCTCTGAGATGCCCATTATTTTCAAAATATTAAAGCTTGCTCTACATTTCCCAGTTTGGAAGTCGGCCTCTAAGGTTCAGCGAAGGGATGTAAGGGGCAACCAGAGGCCTGTGTTGAGCAAGGAAATGTCACCCATCGAAAATTGGAGAGAAGTTTCCTGTGAAGTCTTTTGTGATGTTTGTATTCGTCTCAAAGATTTAAATCATTCTTGGAATGTTCAGTTAGAAATCACTGTTGCTGTGGAATTTGAGAAAGGACATTTGGAGATGCTCTTTAGATTATCCTGAAAAAGAAATAAACTCAGAGAAACCAGAAAGAAGCTTTATGTGAAACTGCTCCTTGTCACGTGAATTCTGCTCACACAGTTAAGTTTCTCTTTTCATTGAGCAGTATCATAACACTGTTTTTGTTTAGACTGTGAAAGGATATTCAGGATCGATTTGAGGGTTATGGTAAGAAAGGAAACGTCTTCAGATATCAACGGAAGAGAAGCTTTCTGAGCAGCTGCTTTGTTACACGTGCATTCCACTCACCGAAATATACCTTTCTTCTTCTAGAGCCTTCCGGAATCCTTTTCAGTGAAAAAGCTACAGACATTCGGGAGTATAAGGACTTCTATGGTGAAAAAGGAAATATCCTCAGACAAAAACTGGAAAGAAGATTTCTGTGAAACTCCTTCGTGTTAGATATATCTATTCATCTCACATAGTTCAAACCTTTCTTACATTACGCAGTTTGGAAACTTCATCATGCATGAATCCGTGAAGGAATATTCGGGAGCCCATTCAGGCCTACGGTGAAAGAGGAGATATCTTCAGATAAAAACTGCATAGAGGCTTTCTGAGAAACTACTTGTGTTGTATGCATTCCGTTCAGGGAATTATACCTCTTTTCGAAAATGGCAGTGTTTATACACTGTTCCTGTGTAACCGAAAAACTGATATTTCGCAGTGCACTGAAGACTATGGCAAATAATGAAATACACCGAAATAAAATTGAGAAAGAAACGTTCCAATAATCTGCTCTCTGATATGTGCATTCACGTCACAGAATTTATGCTTACTCGATGTCGATGTCGCCCAGTTTCAAAATTCTGTCTTTGAAGAATCTGTGAAGGGATATTCAGTGACGCCCGGAGGCTTGTGGTGAGCACGGAAACATCTTGCGATGAAACCTGCAGAGTAACTTTCTGAGCAACTGCTTTGCGATGTATGTATTCATCTCATAGATTTAAACCATTCTTTGGATTGAGCAGATTGAAATCACTGCTTTTGTGGAATATGAGGAAGGGCATTTTGAAACGATCCTTAGAACACGGAGAAAGAAATATTCTCAGTTAAAATCCAGAAGGAAGCTTTCTGTGAAACTACTCTGTGTCATCTTATTTCCTCTCACTTAGTCAAGCCTCTCCTTACATTGAGTATTTTTATAACCCTGTGTATGTTTAGCGTGTGGTGGGACATTCAGGAGCAATTTGAGGCTTACCGTGAAAAAGGAAATATGTTCAGACCGAAACTGGAGAGAAGCTTTCTGCGGAATTGCTTTGTGACTTGTGCATTTCACTCATAGTGTTATACTTCTGTGTTCATACAGCGTCGGGGAAACACTTTTGGAGAAACAGGTACCAAGTGATATTCAGTAGCATGTTGATGCTGATGATGAAAAGGGAAATATTCTCAGAG
Organism: Piliocolobus tephrosceles; assembly: GCF_002776525.5. NCBI lineage: Eukaryota > Metazoa > Chordata > Mammalia > Primates > Cercopithecidae > Piliocolobus > Piliocolobus tephrosceles. The sequence continues at coordinate 25,411,996 of NC_045451.1, read as the reverse complement.
AAAACCTGGAAAGAAGCTTTCTAGGACACTACTCTGTGATGTGTGTAATCATCTCACATAGAGAAAGGTTTCCTTACATTACACAGCTTGAAAACTGTCATGGACGGATCCACAAAAGGACATTAGGAAGCATACCAAGGACTATGGTGAAAAGGAAATATCTTCAGATAAAAACGGGAAAGAAGCTTTATGTGAACCTCGTTTTTTCTAGGTTTATTCTTCTCAAATAGATGAAGCTTTCTTTACATTATGCAGCATGGAAACTCCCTCATGGATGGATCCACGAAGTGTTATTTCGGATCACATTCGGGCCTATGATCAAATAGGAAATAGAGTCAGATATAAACTGGAGAGAAGCTTTCTGAGAAACTGCTTGTTGATGTGTGCATTCCACTCAGGGAATTTTAATGTTCTTCTCACAAAGCACAGTTTGAACACTGTTCCTGTAAAATCAAAAGAGTGATATTCGGAGCACATTGAAGACTAGGGCAAAAAGTGAAATGTCTTCCAATAAAAAACAGAAAGAAGCACTTGAAGAAACTGCTCTCTGACATGCCCATTCTTTTCACAGAGTTAAAACTTACTCTACATTTCCCAGTTTGAAAGTTGGCCTCTGAGGGTTCTGCGAAGGGATAGTAAGTGTCAACCGGAGACTTGTGTCGAGCAAGGAAATGTCTCCCATCGAAAGTTGGAGAGAAGCTTTCTGCACTACACTTTTGTGATGTTTGTGTTCATCTCAAAGAGTTAAATCATTCTTTGGTTTGAGCAGCTTGAAATCACTGTTTCTGTGGAATCTGAAAAAGGACATTTGGAGACACTTTAGAATATCATGAAAAAGACATGACCTCAGAGGGAAACCAGAAGGAAAATTTCTGTGAACCTGCTCTGTGTCACGTGAATTCCCTTCACACAGTTAAGCTTCTCATTTCATTGAGCAGTATCAGAACACCGTTTTACTTTAGACTGCGAAGGGATATTCAGGAGCGATTTGAGGGTTATGGTGAGAAAGGAAATGTCATCAGATAGAAATGGAGAGAAGAGTTCTGAGGAGCTGCTTTGTGACGTGTGCATTCCACAGAAACATACCTTTCTTCTCCTAGAGGATTCTGGAATCCCTTTTGGAGAAAAAGCTAGCAAGAGACATTTGGGAGTATAGGGACGGCTATGGTGAAAAAGGAAATATCTTCAGAAAAAACTGGAAAGAACATTTCTGTGAAGTGATGCGTGTTAGATATATCTATTCATCTCGCATAGTTCCAACCTTTCTTATGTTACTCAGTTTGGAATCTCCATCAGGCACGAATCCGCGAATGGACATTCCGGGAACACATTCAGGAATACAGTGAAATAGGAGATTTCTTCGGATAAAAACTGGATAGAAGCTTTCTGAGAAACTACTTGTGATGTATTCATTCCGCTCAGGGAATTAAACCTCTTTTCTCACAAGGCAGTGTTTTAACACTGTTCCTGTGTAACCGAAAAAGTGATAGTTCGGAGCACACTGAGGACTATGGCAAATAGTGAAATATACTGAAATAAATTCGAGAAAGAAGAGTTCCAAGAATCTGCTCTCTGATATGTGTATTCACTTCACAGAATTTATGCTTACTCTATGTTGCCCAGTTTCGAAATTCTTTCTTTTGAATCTGTGAAGGGATATTTAGTGCCGCCCAGAGGCTTGTTGTGGGCAAGGAAACATCTTCCGAGGAAACCTGCAGAGTAACTTTCTCAGCAACTGCTTTGTGATGTGTGTATTTGTCTTATAGATTTAAATCGTTCTTTGGATTGAGTAGATTGAAATCACTGTTTTTGTGGAATCTGAGGAAGGACATTTGGGAACGATCCTTAGAACCTGGAGAAAGAAATATCCTCAGGTAAAATCCAGAAGGAAGCTTTCTGTGAAATTATTCTATGTCGTCTTAATTCCACTGGCTTAGTTAGGCCTGTTCTTATATTGAGTAGTTTTAGAACCCTGTGTATGTTTAGCTTGTGATGGGACAGTCTGGAGCACTTTGAGGCTTACAGTGAAAAAGGAAATATGTTCAGACCGAAACGGGGAGAAGCTTTCCGAGGAACTGCTTTGTGACGTGTGTATTCCACTCAGAGAAATATACCTTTCTTCTCCTAGAGGATTCCGGAACCCCTTTTGGAGAAAAAGTTACCAAGAGACATTCGGGCCAAAAGGGGCGGCTATGGTGAAAAAGGAAATATCCTTAGACAAAACTAGAGAGAAGATTTCTGTGAAACTGCTTCGTGTTATGTATATCTGTTCATCTCGCATAGTTCAAACCTTTCTTATATTACGCAGTTTGGAATCTCTGTCATGCATGAATCCACGAAGGGACATTCGGGAGCACATTCAGGCCTATGGTGTAAGAGGAGATATCTTCAGTTAAAAACTGGATAAAAGCTTTCTGAGAAACTGCTTGTGATGTATGCATTCCACTCTGGGAGTTATACCTCTTTTCTCACAAGGCCTTGTTTAAACACTGTTCCTGTGTAACTGAAAATCTGATATTTCGGAGCGCACTGAGGACTATTGCAAATAGTGAAATATACTGCAATAACAGCGAGAAAGAAACGTTCCAAGAATCTGCTGTCTGAAATGTGCATTCACTTCACAGAATTTCTGCATACCTATGATGCCCAGTTTCGAAATTCTGTCTTTGAAGAATGTGTGAAGGTATATTTAGTGACGCCCGGAGGCTTTTGGAGAGCAAGGAAACATCTTCCGCTGAAACCTGCAGAGTAACTATCTGAGGAACTGCTTTGCGATGTGTCTATTTGTCTCCTAGATTTAAACCATTCTTTGGATTGATCAGATTGAAATCACTGTTTTTGTGGAATCTGAGGACTGACATTTGGGATTGATCCTTAGAACATGGAGAAAGAAATATCCTCAGGTAAAATCCAGAAGGAAGCTTTCTGTGAAACTGCTCTGTGTCAGCTTAAATCCTCTCACTAAGTTAAGCCTCTCATTACGGTGAGTAGTTTTCTAACCCTGTGTATGTTTACTGCATGATGGGACATTCGGGAGCTCTTTAAAGCTCACGGTAAAAAAGGAAATAAGTTCAGTCAAAAACTGGAGAGAAGCTTTCCGACGAACTGCTTGGTGACGTGTGCATTCCACTCAGAGAAATATACCTTTCTTCTCCTAGAAGGTTCCGGGATCCCTTTTGGAGAAAAAGCTACCAAGAGACTTTCGGGAGAACTGGGAAAGCTATGGTGAAAAAGGAAATATCCTCAGACAAAACTGGAGACAAGATTTCTCTGAAACAGCTTCATGTTAGATGTATCTATTCATCTCGCATAGTTCAAACCTTTCTTATGTTACACAGTTTGGAATCTCCGTCATGTATGAATCTGCGAAGGGACATTTGGGAGCACATTCAGGCCTATGGTGAAAGAGGAGATATCTTCAGTTTAAAACTCGATAGAAGCTTTCTCAGAAACTACTTGTCATGTATGCATTCTGGTCAGAGAGTTATACCTCTTTTCTCACATGGCAGTGTTTAAAAACTGTTCCTGTGTAAATGAAAAACTGGTATTTCAGAGAGCAATGAGGACTATGTCAAATAGTGAAATATACTGCAATAAAATGGAGAAAGAAGCGTTCCAAGAATCTGCTCTCTGATATGTGCATTCAGTTCACAGAATTTATGCTTAATGTATGTTGCACAGTTACGAAATTCTGTCTTTGAAAAATCTGTGAAGGGATATGTAGTGACCCCCGGAGGCTTGTGGTGAGCAAGGAAACATCTTCCGATGAAACCTTCAGAGTAGCTTTCTGAGCAACTGCTTTGTGATGTTTGTACTCATCTCATAGATTTAAACCATTGCTTCGATTGAGCAGATTGAAATCACTGTTTTTTTGGAATCTGAGGAAGGATATTTGGGTAGGATCCTTAGAACATGGAGAAAGATATATCCTCAAGTAAAATCCAAAAGGAAGTTTTCTGTGAAACTACTCTGTGTCGTCTTAATTGCTCTCGCTCAGTTAAGCATCTCTTTTCATTGAGCAGTTGTCTAACCCTGTGTATGTTTAGCGTGCGATGGGATATTCGGGGGCACTTTGAGGTTTACGGTGACAAAGGAAATATGTTCAGACCCAAACTGGAGAGAAGATTTCCGAGGAACTGTTTTGTGACTTGTACATTTCACTCACAGTGTTATTCCTCTCTTCCCATCCTGTGTCACGGAAACCATTTTTGAAAAACAGGTACCAGGTGATATTCGTAAACATGTTGATGCCAATGGTGACAAGAGAAATAGAAACAGGCAAAAACTGGAAAGAAGCTTTCTAGGAAACTACTCTGTGTTATGTATAATCATCTCCCATATATGAAGCTTTCTTTATTTACATAGCTGGGAAATACTAATGGACTGATACAAGAAGGGACTTTCGGGAGCCCAGTCAGAACTATGATGAAAACGAACTTATCTTCAAATAAAAAATGGAAAGAAGCTTTCTGTGAATCTGCTTTTTGCTATGTTTATTCATCTCAGATAGATGAAGCTTTCTTTACATTACGCAGCTTGGAAACTCCCTCGTGGATGGATCCAAGAAGGGATATTTGAGATCACATTCGGGCCTATGGTCAAATAGGAAATATACTCAGATAAAAACTGGAGAGAAGCTTTCTGAGAAACTACTTGGTGATGTGTGCATTCCTCTCAGGGAGGTTTAATGTTCTTCGCATAAGGCACAGTTTCAACACTGTTCTTGCAAAACAAAAAGAGTGATATTCGGAGCACATTGAAGACTATGGCATAAAGTGAAATGTCATCCCATAAAAAACACAAAGAAGCACTCGAAGAAACTGCTCTCTGACATGCCCATTCTTTTCACAGGGTTTATGCTTACTGTTCATTTCCGAGTTTGAAATTCGGCCTCTGAGGATTCTGCAAAGGGATAATAAGTGGCAACCGGAGGCCTGTGTGGAGCAAAAAAATGTCTCGCATGGAAAATTGGAGAGAAGCTTTCTGCACAACTCTTTTGTGATGTTCGTATTCATCTCAAAGAGTTAAATAATACTTTGGATTGCGCAGATTTTGAAATCACTGTTTCTGAGCAATCTGAGAAAGGACATTTGGAGACACTCCTTAGAATATCCTGAAAAAGAAGTAACCTCAGAGAGAAATCAGAAGGAAGCATTCTGTGAAACAGTCCTGTGTCACGTGCATTTCACTCACACAATTAAGCTTCTCTTTTCATTGAGTATTATCATAACACTGTTTTCATTTAGACTACGAAGGGATATTCAGGAGCGATTTGAGGGTTACGGTGAGAAACGAAACGTCTTCAGATAGAAACTGGAGAGAAGCTTTCTGAGGAGCTGCTTTGTGACATGTGCATTCCGCTTACAGAAATATACCTTTCTTCTCCTAGAGGATTCCGAAATCCCTTTTGCAGGAAAAGCTACCAAGAGACATTCGGGAGTACAGGGATGGCTATGGTGAAAAAGGAAATATCCTCAGACAAAACTGGAAAGAAGATTTCTGTGAAACTGCTTCACGTTAGATATATCAATTCATCTCGCATAGTTCAAACTTTTCTTATATTATGCAGTTTTGAAACTCCGTCATGCATTAATACACGAAGGAATATTTGAGAGCACATTCAGGACTATGGGGAGGGAGGAGATATCTTCAGATAAAAACTGGATAGAATCTTTCTGAGAAAATACTTGCGATGTATGTTTTCCACTCTGGGTGTTAAACATTTTTTCTAACAAGACAGTGTTTAAACACTGTTTCTGTGTAACCGAAAAGTTGATATTTCGGATCACATTGTGGACTATTGCAAATAGTGAAATATACTGAAATAAAATCGAGAAAGAAGCGTTCCAAGAATCTGCTCACTGATAAGTGCATTCACTTCACAGAATTTATGCTTACTCTATGTTGCCCAGTTTCGAAATTCTGTCCTTAAAGAATTTGTGAAGGGATATTAGTGACGCCCGGAGGCTTGGGGTGTACAAGTGAACAACTTCCGATGAAACCTGCAGAGTAACTTTCTGAGCAACTGCTTTGTGATGTGTGTATTTGTCTCCTAGATTTAACAGTTCTTTGGATTGAGCAGATTGAAATCACTGTTTTTGTGGAATCTGAGGAAGGACATTTGGGAATGATCCTTAGAACATGGAGAAAGAAATATCCTCACGTAAAATCCAAAAGGAAGCTTTCTGTGAAATTACACTATGTCGTCTTAATTCCTCTAAGTTAGTTAAGCCTCTCCTTACGTTGAGTAGTTTTATACCCCTGTGAATGTTTAGCGTGTGATGGGACATTTGGGAGCCCTTTCAGGCTTACGGTGAAAAAGGAAATATGTTCAGACTGAAACTGGAGAGCAGCTTTCCGAAGTACTGCTTTGTGACGTGTGCATTGTACTCTCAGTGTTATAACTCTCTTCTCACACAGCGTCAGGGAAATCCTTTTTGAGAAACAGGTACCAAGTGATATTCGGGAGTATGTTGATGCCAATGATGAAAAGGGAAATAGCTTCAGACAAAACCTGGACAGAAGCTTTCTGTAAAACAACTCTGTGATATGTGTAATCATCTCACAGAGATAAGGGTTTCCTTACATTACACAGCTTGAAAACTGTCATGGAGGGATCCACGAAGGGACTTTCCAGAGCACACTCAGGACAATGGTGAAAAAGGAAATATCTGAAGATAAAAACTGAAAAGAAGCTTTCTGTGAATCTGATTTTTTCTATGTTTATTCTTCTCACATAGTTGAAGCTTTCTTTGCATTACGCAGCTTGGAAACTCCCTCGTGGATGGATCCACAAAGGGATATTTGGGATCACCTTTGGGCCTATGGTCAAATAGGAAATAGAGTCAGATAAAAATTGGAAAGAAGATTTGTGAGAAACTGCTTGGTTATGTGTGCATTCCGCTCAGGAAGTTTTAATGTTCCTCTCATAAAGCACAGTTTGAACACTGTTCCTGTAAAAGCAAAAGAGTGATATTTGGAGCCCATTGAAGACTATGTCATAAAGTGAAATGTCGTTCAATAAAAAACAGAAAGAAGCACTCGAAGAGACTGCTCTCTGACATGCCCATTTTTTTTCACAGGGTTAAAGCTTACTCTACATTTTCCAGTTTGAAAGTTGGCCTCTGAGGTTTCTGTGAAGGGATAGTAAGTGGCCACCGCAGGCCTGTGTCGAGCAAGGAAATTGGAGAGAAGTTTCTGCGCATCTCTTTTGTGATATTTGCGTTCATCTCAAAGAGTTAAATCATTCTTTGCATTGAGCAGTTTCAAATAACTGTTTCTATGGAATCTGAGAAAGGACATTTGCAAATGCTCTTTAGAGTGTCCTGAAAAAGAAATAACCTCAGAGAGAAACCAGAAGGAAGCTTTCCGTGAAACTGCTCTGTGTCACGTGAATTCCGCTGAGAGAGTTAAGCTTCTCTTTTCATTGAGCAGTATCATAACACTGTTTTTGTTTAGACAGCGAAAGGATATTCAGGAGTGATTTGAGGGTTACGCTGAGAAAGGAAACGTCTTCAGATAGAAACTGGAGAGAATCTTTCTGAGTAGCTGCTTTGTGACGTGTGCATTGCATTCACAGAAATATACCTTTCCTCTCCTAGTAGATTCCAGAGTCCCTTTTGGAGAAAAAGCTACCAAGAGATATTTGGGAGAATAGGGATGGCTATGGTGAAAAAGCAATACTTTCAGAAAAAAAACTGGAAAGAAAATTAGGGTGAAACTGCTTCGTGTTAGATGTATCTATACATCACGCATAGCTCAAACCTTTCTAATATTATGCAGTGTGGAAACTCCGTCATGCACGAATCCGTGAAGGGACATTCAGGAGCACATTCATGCCTATGTTGAAAGAGGAAATATCTTCAGATAAAAACTGGATAGAAGATTTCTGAAAAAACTACCTGTGATATATGTATTCCCCTCAGGTAGTTATTCCTCTTTTCTCACAAATCAGTGTTTAAACATAGTTCCTGTGTAACCGAAAAGGTGATATTTCTGAGCGCTTTGAGGACCATGGCAAATAGTGAAATATACTACAATAATATCGAGAAAGAAGCCTTCCAAGAATCTGCTCTGTCATATGTGCATTCACTTCAGAGAATTTTTGCTTACTCTATTTTGCCCAATTTCGAAATTCTGTCTTTGAAGTATCTGTGAAGGGATATTGAGTGATGCTTGGAGGCTTGTGGTGAACAAGGAAACATTTTCCGGTGAAACCTGCAGAGTAACATTCTGAGCAACTGCTTTGCGATGTGTGTATTCGTCGCATAGATTTAAACCGTTCTTTAGATTGAGCAGATTGAAATCACTGTTTTTGTGGATTCTGAGGAAGAACATTTGGGAACGATCTTTCGAACATGGAGAAAGAAATATCCTCAGGTTAAATCCCGAAGGAAGCTGTCTGTGAAACTACTCTGTGTCATCGTAATTCCTCTCACTCAGTTAAGTCTCTCGTTACATTGAGTACTTTCATAATCCTGTGTATGTTTAGCGTGTGATGGGCTATTCAGGAATACTTTGCAGCTTACGGTGAAAAAGGGAATATGTTCAGACCGAAACTGGATAGAAGCTTTCCGAGAAACTGCTTTGTGACCTGAGCATTCCACTCACAGTGTTATACATCTCTTCTCATACGGCGTCAGGGCAACCATTTTGGAGAAACAGGTACCAAGTGATATTCGGGAGCATGTTGATGCTGATGATGAAAAAAGAAATAGCCTCAGACAAAACCTGGAAAGAAGCTTTCTAGGAAACTATTCTGTGATATGTGTAATCATCTCACATAGATAAAGGTTTCCTTACATTACACAGCTTGAAAACTGTCATGGACGGTTTCAGGAAGGGATTTTCGTGAGCACACACAGGACTGTGGTGAAAAAGGAACTATCTTCAGATAAAAACTGGATAGAAGATTTCTGAGAAACTACTTGTGATCTATGCATTCCGCTCAAGGAATTATGCCTCTTTTCTCACAAGGCAGTGTTTAAGCAATGCTCCTGTGTAACCGAAAAGGTGATATTTCTGAGCGCACTAGGGATATGGCAAATAGTGAAATATACTGAAATAAAATCAAGAAAGAAGCGTTCCAAGAATCTGCTCTCTGATATGTGCATTCACTTCACAGAATTTTTGCTTACACTATGTTGCTCAGATTGGAAATTCAGTCTTTGAAGAATCTGTGCAGGGACATTTAGTGGCATCTGGAGGCTTGTGGTGAGCAAGGAAACATGTTCCGATGAAACCTGCAGAGTTATTTTCTGAGCAACTGTTTTGCAATACGTGTATTCGTCTCATAGATTTAAACCGTTCTTTTCATTGGGCAGATTGAAATCACTGTCTTGTAGAATCTGAGGAAGGACATTTGGGAATGATCCTTAGAACGTGGAGAAAGAAATATCCTCAGGTAAAATCCAGAAGGAAGCTTTCTGTGAAACTACTCTGTGTCATCTTAATTCCTCTCACTTAGTTAAGCCTCTCCTTATGTTGAGTAGTTTTATAACCCTGTGTATGTTTAGAGTGTGATGGAACTTTTGGGAGCACTTTGAGGCTCACGGTGAGAAAGGAAATATATTCAGACCGAAACTAGAGAGAAGCTTTCCAAGGAACTGCTTTGTGACGTGTCCATTCCACTCACAGAAATATACATTTTTCTCCTAGAAGATTCCGTAATCCCTTATGGAGAAAAAGCTACCAAGAGACATTCGGGAGTAGAGGGACAGCTATGTTGAAAAAGGAAATATCCTTAGAAAAAACTGGAGAGATTTCGGTGGACGTGCTCTGTGTTAGATATATCTATTCATCTCGCATATTTCAAAGCTTTCTTATATTATGCAGTTTGGAAACTCTGTCATGCAAGAATCCATGAAGTGACATTAGGGAGCACATTCGGGCTTATGTTGAAAGATGAGATATCTTCAGATAAAAATTTGATAGAAGCATTCTGAGAAACTACTTGTGACGTATGCATTCCCCACAGGGTGTTACACCTCTTTTCTTACAAGCAGTGTTTAAAAACTGTTCCTGTGTAACCGAGAAACTGATGTTTCATAGCACATTGTGGACTATGGCAAATAGTGAAATAGACTAGAATAAAATCCAAAGAGAAGCGTTCCAATAATCTGCTCTCTGATATGTGCTTTCACTTCACAGAATTTATGCTTACTCTATGTTGCCCAGTTTCGAAATTCTGTCTTTGAAGAATCTGTGAAGGGATATTTAGTGATGCCCGGAGGCTTGTGGTGAGCAAGAAAACATCTTCTGATGAAACCTTCCGAGTAACTTTCTGAGCAACTGCTTTGTGATGTGTATATTCGTCTCATAGATTTACACTGTTCTTTGGATTGAGCAGATTGAAATCACTGTTTTCGTGGAATCTGAGGAAGGACATTTGGGAACGATCCTTAGAACATGGAGAAAGAAATATCCTCAGGTAAAATCCAGAAGGAAGCTTCCTGTGAAACTACTCTGTGTCGTCTTAATTCCTCTCGCTTAGTTAAGCCTCTCCTTACGTTGAGTAGTTTTATAACCCTGTGTATGTATTGCGCGTGATGGGACATTCAGGTTCACTTTGAGGCTTACGGTGAAAAAGGAAATATGTTCAGACCGAAACTGGAGAGAAGCTTTCCGAGGAACTGCTTTGTTACATGTGCATTTCAATCACAGTGGTATACCTATCTTCTCATACAGCGTTGGGGACACACTTTTGGAGAAACAGATACCAAGTGATATTCGTGAGCATGTTGATGAGGATGATTAAAAGGGAAATAGCCTCAGACAAAACCTGGAAAGAAACTTTCTAGGAAACTACTCTGTGATGTGTGTAATCATCTCACAGAGATAAAGGTTTCCTTACAATACACAGCTTGAAAACTGTCATGGGCAGATACATGAAGGGAATTTCGGGAGCACACTCAGGACTACAGTGAAAAAGGAAATATCTCCAGATAAAAACTGGAAAGAAGCTTTCTGTGAATCTGCTTTTTTCTATGTTTATTCTTCTCACATAGATGAAGCTTTCTTTACATTACGCAGCTTGGAAACTCCCTGTGGATGGATCCACGAAGGGATATTTGGGATTACATTCGAACCTATGGTCAAATAGGAAATATAGTCAGAAAAAAAGTCGAGAGAAGCTTTCTGAGAAACTGCTTCTTTATGTGTGCATTCCACTCAGGGAGTTTTCATGTTCTTCTCACAAGGCACAGTTTGAACACTGTTCGTGTAAAACCAAGAAAGTGATATTCGGAGCACATTGAAGACTATGGCAAAAAGTAAAATGTCGTCCAATAAAAAATGGAAAGCAGCACCCTAAGAAACTGCTCTCTGTCATGCCCATTCTTTTCACCGGGTAAGAGCTTACTCTACATTTCCCAGTTTGAAAGTCGACCTCTGAGGGATCTGCAAAGGGATAGTAAGTGGCAACCGCAGGCTTGTGTCTAGCAAGGAAATGTCTCCCATTGAAGATTGGAGAGATAGATGCTATCTGCGCAACACTTTTGTGTTGTTTGTGTTCATATCAAAGAGTTAAATCATTCTTTGGATTGAGCAGTTTGATATCACTGTTTCTGTGGAATCTGAGAAGGGACATTTGGAGACGCTCTTTAGAATACCCTGAAAAAGAAATAGCCTCAGACGGAAACCATCAGGAAGCTTTCTGTGAAACTGCTCTGTGTCACGTGAATTCCACCCACAAACTTAAGTTGCTATTTTCATTGAGCAGTATCATAACACTGTTTTTGTTTACACTGTGAAGGAATATTCAGGAGCGATTTGAGGGTTACAGTGAGAAGGGAAACATCTTCAGATGGAAATCGTAGTGAAGCTTCTGAGGAGCTGCTTTTTGACGTGTGCATTCACTCAGAGAAATATTCTTTTCTTCTCCTAGAGGATTTCGGAATCCCTTTGGTGAAAAAGCTAACAAGAGACATTCGGGAATATAGGGAAGGCTATCGTGAAAAAGGAAATATCCTCAAACAAAAACTGGAAGGAAGATTCCTGTGAAACTGCTTCCTGTTAGATATATCTATTCATCTCGCATAGTTCAAACCTTTATTATATTTTGCAGTTTGCAAAATCCGTCATGCACGGATCCGCATAGGGACATTTGGGAGCACATTCTGGCCTTCGGTGAAAGAGGAGATATCATAAGAAAAAAACTCGAAGGAAGCTTTCTGAGAAATTATTTTGTGATGTATGCATTCCAATCAGGGAGTTATACCTCTTTTCTCACAAGGCAGGGTTTGAACACTGTTCCTGTGGAACAGAAAAGTGATATTTTGGAGCGCATTGAGGACTATGGCGAAGAGTGAAATACACTGAAATAAATTCGATGAAGAAACATTCCAAGAATGTGCTCCTCTGATATGTGCATTCACTTCACAGAATTTATGCTTACACTATGTTTCTGAATTTCGAAACTCAGTCTTTGAGTAATCTGTGAAGGAATATTTAGTGACGCCCAGAGGCTTGTGATGAGCAAGGAAACATCTTCCGATGAAACCTGCATAGGAACTTTCTTAGGAACTTCTGCAACGTGTTTATTCGTCTCATAGATTTAAACCGTACTTTGGAGTGAGCAGATTGAAATCACTGTTTTTGTGGAATCAGAGGAAGGACATTTGGAAACGATCCTTAGGACATGGAGAAAGAAATATCCTCAGGTAAAATCCACAAGGAAGTTATCTGTAAAACTACTCTGTGTCGTCTTAATTCCTCTCGCTTTGTTAAGCCTCTTCATACGTTGAGTAGTTTTATAGCCCTGTGTATGTTTAGCGTTTCATGGGACATTCAAGAGCACTTTGAGGCTTACGAGGAAAAATGAAATATGTTCAGTCCAAAACTGGAGAGAAGTATTCCGAGGAACTGCTTTGTGAGGTGTTCATTACACTCTCAGAAATATACCTTTTTCTCCTAGAGGATTCCGGAATCCCTTTTGGAGAAAAAGCTACCAAGAGACATTCAGGACTACAGGGATGGCTATGGTGTAAAACGAAATATCCTAAGCAAAACTGGAGAGAAGATTTCTCTGAAACTGCTTTGTGTTAGATATATCTATTCATCTCGCATAGTTCAAACCTTTCTTATATTAAGAGTTTGGAACTTCCGTCATGCATGAATCCACGAAGGGACATTTGGGAGCACATTCAGGCCTATGGTGAAAGAGGAAATATCTTGAGATAAAAACTGGATAGAAGCTTTCTGAGAAACTATTTGTGATGTATGCATTCCGCACGGGGTGTTATACCTCTTTTCTCACAAGACAGTCTTTAAACGCTGTTCCAGTGTAACCGAAAAAGTGATATTTCGGCACGCACAGAGGACTATGGCAAATAGTGAAATATACTGCAATAAAGTTGAGAAAGTAGCGTTCCAAGAATCTGCTCTCTGATATGTGCATTCACTTCACAGAATTTTTGCTTACTCTATGTTGCCTAGTATCGAAATTCTGTCTTTGAAGAATCTGTGAAGGGATATTTACAGACGCCCAGAGGCTTGTGGTGAGCAAGGATACATCTTTTGATGAAACCTGCAGAGTAAATTTCTGAGCAACTGCTTTCTGATGTGTGTATTCATCTTATAGATTTAAACCGTTCTTTAGATTCAGCAAATTGAAATCACTGTTTTTGTGGAATCTGAGGGAGAATATTTGGCAACAATCCTTAGAACATGGAGAAACAACTATCCTCACGTAAAATCCAGAAGGAAGCTTTCTGTGAAACTACTGTGTGTCGTCTTTATTTCTCTTGCTTATTTAAGCCTCCCCATACTGACTTGTTTTTCTAAGACCACCAGAGCGAGCATGAAAGAACCAGCGAGCAGGCGAGGGTAGGAGCACAACTGCAAATTTATTTTTGGTCACCTAGCTTCAGGGAAGAAGGTGGATAGGGAGAGGTCTGTTGGCCTCCGGCAAAGGAGGCCAAGAGAATCGCCCCGTGGAGCTCTGGGACGGAGTTCCTAATGCAGTCCCGACAGGAGTGGGGGCTGGGAAGTCCACGTGAGACGACTACCGGAAGTGGCTTTTCTAGGTATGGAATTGCAATAGGCGGGTCACGGTCGGGTCGAGGGAATTCAGTAGGTGTGACCAGGTAAATCTTCGTCTCTTCAGATTGACGTCACCTGGCTCATGCCTGGTTGGTCTGCACATTCCCGGGCACCAGCTGCATTCAAGCGCACGCGGCAAAACTTGGTGATAAAGAACCCGGAAGTGCACCATCTCCCCTCCGTTTATCCACACAGTCCAACCTTTGATTGATAATAGTGATAAGTGGTACCGTGGTCTGTCTGGATACTTCCTGCTCTTAAGGGGCGTTGTTAATTTCAGGGCCTATGGTTGGTATTTGGACGTATGGATGAAGAATAAAATAAGGCACAGTATCAGTATAGGAATGAGGAATGGAACCTTTTGTTGGAATATGGGCAAAACCCAGAAGAAAGGTCCCGGCAAGGTTGGGGTATTAAGGTTCTGTATTTCAGTTTTTTATCTTATTGAGGGTTTGAATGTTAGTGTCTACTAGGCCTGACTCGCTAACATAATAGCAGCACTCTTCTCCAAGGAAGAGACAAGTGCCTCCTTTTTCAGCTGTAAGCAAGTCTAGGGCTCTCCTGTTTTGGGCAGCTACTTGGGCCATTGAGGTAATTCGGCGCTGCAGGGAGGCCAGGCTTTCAGCTGATTCCAATAACTAGAGGGATGGAAACAGCCCGTTTTTGTAAGCGATTGGCAGGAGGGTGTAGCTGCAGTGTCAGTTCGACTAGTTCAGCCTTGCTATACAGGGTGAGGCTGGGCACTAAGGATACTGGGACACAGAGAGATTGAGATTGAGTTGTGGGAGTTTGGTTAAACGTTTTAGAAAGGGACGCCTTGAACCAGAAATAGCCTCCAATGGGGGCTGTTTGGCCTCCATTGGGCACCTGAGTATGATTACCCCAGGAAGAATTTGGGGTTGAATACCAAAAAGGAAGGATTGGGCTATTAGGATTTTGGTATAGTGGCGCCTGGAGTGTGAGTAAATTGTGGGATGTTTGACCAGTTGTGTTGAAGGCCACAGCCTGTGGTTTGCCACTCGAGGGGGGCCTTCTAAAGCCTTAAAGAGTAAGCAATGGGAGAAATTGGTTATATTCACAGTGTAGGATAAATTTAGCCCTTGACGGATAAGTGTGGGCAATGAGAAGGGGTCTCTATTGTCCGGAGAGAAGATTGGCAACCTTAAGGAAGACAACTGGCTGAATTATGTACTACTGAGTGTGTTCGGCTGTTTGTGACCACGTTTCAGTGATGAAAAAAATTTGCCATACAGTAGGCGGACTAGCAAAGGTCTGAGTGTATGAGTGAGACAGCAATATAAGTATAAAATGAGACTTCATTTTCAGTGTAGTCGCAGAGTGACCCTTGCCACTGGAGATGTTCGATGAAGATTAGGAGTCAGGAGAACCACTGCTCTGGACTATTGTCTGGAGGTAGATATGGGTCTGAAGTTATGTATTGAAAGTCTGATAGGTTTATGTAGAGGATGGTGAGAAAGCAAGCTAAATGTCAGGGGTCGGGGAGCATGAGATAGTCAAGGAAGTTTTGAAAGTTTGATAGTGAGTGGGGGAAAGTTGAACTGATGTCCACCGATTGTTCTCAGTGGGGGCGCATTTTAGCTAGAAAATATGAATCCAATGCGTTTGTCCTAGGAGTTTTGCTCCTGTATCTGTAGACAGGAGGACAGTGTACGGGCCTTTCCACCTGTGCTGTAAGTCTTTGGCTTGGATATCTTTTATGTATACTTGGTCTCCGGGACTGAGGGAGAGATGTGGGCTGTAGTCGTCTGTTGGAGGAGGGTGTGCTAATTTCCCGTGTTGTCTTAGGAGTTGTCTGAGAAGAGTGAGATACGGGAGGTAGTTCGCCAAAGGGGCGGGCACGGAAGGTATTTCCTGGAGGGTTAGGGGCCGTACGTAGACTAATTCGAAAGGACGGAGGCCTGTTGGGCTTCGAAGTGCTGCCCGCAGCCGGGTCAGGCCTAAGGGAAAGAGAGTTACCCACGACTGCCGGGTTTCGATTGAGAGTTTGGTGAGCTGCTGTTTGATGAGTCCGTTAGCATTTTCCACCTTACCAGAAGACTGAGGCCTATAAGGGATATGGACCTTCCAGGTGATGGGTAGGAGGGCTGCCACCTGTTGGACTACCTTAGAGATGAATGCTGGACCGTTGTCGGATTGAAGAGTGACCGGGAGGCTGAATGGAGGGATAATATGTTCAGTGAGTATAGAGGCAACAATGTTAGCGGTTTCTTCTGTTATAGGATAGGTCTCTATCCACCCTGAAAAGGTGTCCGCGAGGGTTAAGAGGTTTTTGAATTTTTTATGTCTTGACATATGTGTGAAATCAATTTGCCAATCTTCACCTGATTGGTGTCCTCTGAGTTGATCGCTGGTATGGGGATTACGCAATGCGCCTTGAGGATCTGCCTTTAGGCAGGTAGAGCACTGCTGGTTGATTGTAAGTAAGTGATTTTGTAGTGTTGGACAGTGGAGGAGGGGATTTAGAAAATTGTATAAGGCTTTGAGTCCTATATGTAAAGAATGATGTGTGTTAGAATGGTATGGAGTTGTGTTTCAGGAATGACTAATTTGTTATTAATATATATCCAGTCACCTGTAGTTAGTTTGGGTGTTGGATTTTGTAATAGCTTAGCCTTTTCTTCCTGAGTGTAATTAGGGGCATACTAGGGGGAGATAAAACAGACAGAAGGAGGCTTAGGGGTGGCAAAACCGGCAGGCTGACTTGACAGTGACGTCAGCGAAATTGTTGCCAGCTGCTAGCGTGTTAGATGATGTTTGGTGACCTTTACAATGTATAATGCCTACCTTGGAAGGTGCCGGCAGTGCATCTAGTAGTTTGAGTGTTTGGTTTTTGTTAATAATAGGGGTACCGCCGGTGGTTAAAAACCCTCTCTCTTTCCAGATGACTGAATGGGTGTGTGCGATTAGAAAAGCACATTTAGAATCTGTGTATATGTTTACTGGTTTTCCTTTTGATAGTAGGAGTGCCTTGGTTAGTGCACTGAGTTCTGCCTGCTGTGATGTGGTCTCTTGTGGTAGGGGTTTTGCCTCTAAAACTGTGGAGGAGGTAACTACTGCATATTCGGCCTGTCTGTTTCCTTGACGGTTGATAAAGGAGCTGCCATCCACAAATAGGGTTAGTTGTGCATTCTGAGGGGCCGGTCATGCAATTGTCAGTGGGTCAGTGTTGAGGCACCAGGACCTCAGGACAAGAATGTTTAGTGTGTGTTGGTTTAAGAGGGTCTGGCAGTAAAGTGACTGTATTTAGAGTGGAGCAGATTTCTAAAGCAACAGTGGGGTCTTCTGTGAATAAGAGATGGAAAAGTTGGAGCCGGGATGGAGTGAAGTGGCTAACACTTTTATGAAAGATGAGATCCTGAAGATGGTGTGTGTAGAGGACTGTTAGGTTACTGCCTCTAATGAGCTTTTCTGCTTCCTGGTTCAGGCAGGCTGTTGCTGCTAACGCACGCAGACAAGGTTGCCAGGCTTGTACAGTTGGGTCTTGTTGTTTGGATAGATAGGCCACGGGGTGGTGCATGTGCTGCCGACAGGCTGGGCTAAAAGACCAACTGCCACTTTCTGCCTTTCATCTGTAAAGAGTTGGATGGGACATTGGAAATCAGGCAGTGAGAGAGTGGGTTGTGGGTTGTGAGAGAAGGCAAGCTTTTAAGTGGGTGAAATGAGTCGAGATTAACTTGGGGATGGACAAAGGCCCATGTGGGATTTCTTTAACTGCGGTGTATAAAGGTTAGGCTAAGATTCCAAATTGGGGATCTGATGTCTGAAGAAGCCTATTAGACCTAGGATGGATTGAATTCTTTTGCATTTTGTGGAGGAAGAAAGTTACGTATTATGGCCATGTGGTCAGTAGTTAGTGATCGGGTTGTTGAGGTGATTTCAATTCCTCGGTATATGACGGTTTCACAAGAAATTTGGGCCTTGTGTCTAGATACTCTATAACCTAATGAGCCTAAATTGTTGAGGAGAGGTGCAGTGTCTGGAAGAGAGTCTTGTTTGGTAGGGCTACAGATGAGGAGATCATCTACATACTGCAGAACTTTGCTATTAGTGAGAGGGCAGGAGGTAAGGTGTTTTTCTAAGGCCTGACCAAAGAAATGGGGGCTGTCTCGGAACCCTTGTGGGAGGACTGTCCATCTCAGTTGAGTGGAGATAAGTGTGTCTGGGTCCTCCCATGTGAAAGCAAAAAGGAACTGGCAGTCTGTGTGAAGGGGTATGGTAAAGAAAGCATCCTTAAGGTCTAGCACAGTAAAATAAGTAGAATTGGTGGGGATATGGGACAGCAGGGTGTAAGGGCTGGGGACTACAGGGTGCATTGGACGGATAGCCTCATTGACTAGCCGAAGATCCTTTTCTAACCAATACGTTCCGTCTACCTCCTTAACTGGAAGTATTGGAGTATTACACGGGGAATGTGTGCGGAGAAGAATATGTTGGCTAAGTAGTCGCGTGATAATTGGCTTTAAACCTTGTAGATGTGTCGGAGAGAGAGAGAACTGGGGGTGGTTTGGGAAACGAGTGGGATCTTTGAGCTTGACAGTAACTGGTGGGTGGTGGGCAGCTATGACCGGCGTGGAAGTGTTCCACACTTGAGGTTGTACAGATATAGGGAAGATGGGGGATGGGGGAGACATAGGAGGAGCATGTGCGCCTGCACAAAGCATGAGCAACAGGTCGTGAGGGGGTTGAAGGGGAGTGGATGGGTTTGTGGGAATGTATGGAGGCCTTTAACGTGCTCAGGTTGTCTCGGCCTAGTAAGGGGTTAGGGCTTGGGGGTATAACGAGGAACGAGTGTGCAAAGTAGTTGTTGGCCAGGCAGCAAATAAGGAGTGTTTCTCACGGAGTGGATGGCTTTCTGTCTACTCCTACTACACAGATATGGGACGGAAGGCTGGGTCCAGAGAAGAACGGCAAAACAGAATAGGTAGTCCCGCTATCTATTAAAAAATTAATTGTCTTACCCACTACCAGGAGAGTTAACCACAGCTCGGCGAGGGTGATGGGGGTCCCCGAGTCTCGGCACCTCCAATTTTGATCATCCAAATGTCGGAGCTGGAAGGAGCTCCCAGGATCCTGGGAAAGGAGGTCACGTGGAGACGCAGCACCTGTTCTCAGGGTGGGGCAATCAGACTTCCAGTGTCCTCCCTGTTGGAAAACAGGGCATGGTGTTGCTGGTGGATGGGGGTTAGGACATTCGCTGCCCCAATGTCTTTATTCCTTGCACTTATAGCAAGGCTACGTTGGGGCTCGAGAACCTCGCGGGCACCTGTTGTCATACTGACCTGCCTTGCCACACTTATAGCAGGCTCCTTTTGTATCCTTGGAGTCTGCGGGGTGGGTGTTCTCTGGCCTGGGGTTACGACTGGGCTGTAAAGCCGCTGCTAGGAGCTGTGCTTTCTGTTTAAGGCGTTCCTGTCACTGTGCTTCAGCCGTCTCCTCTCTGGAGTTGTAGGCCTTAAAGGCTAATTTAACCAATCTTGTATTGGTGCCTGAGGACCATTCTCTACCTTTTGAAGTTTTTACGAATGTTAGGATCTGATTGAGAAATGAAATAAGACGCCAAAATAGTGGCCCCTGTGGGGGAGGCCGGAACTAACCGGGTACATTGGGTTAGAACCTCAGTCAGCCTATTTAAGAATTCAGCTGGATTTTCTTCTGGATTTTGAAATTTCTTTTAATTTGTTAAAGTTTTGTATTTCTTTTAATTTGTTAAAATTTACAGTTTTGTTTGGGGCTGCTTGCATACCAACCAACAAACACTGGACCGTTATGTCTCGCCTATGGCACCCAGGCTGGCCTGCTTGGTAGTTTCAGTCTGGGTCTGCCGAGGGGACTGCTTGCTCCCCTAGTGGGATGGCCACGTCAGTTAAATGTAGTTGGTTGGCGTGCTGCCTGGCGGCCTCTAGGATGCACTCTTGCTCCTCAGGGTTTAGGATGAAGGTTAAGATAACCTGGAGGTCATGCCAAGTTAAGTCATAGGCCTGACAAAGGTATGTAAATTCCTTTATGTATATGGTAGTATTAGCTGAGAAATCACCTAAACGCTTCTCAATTTTGGAAAGATGGACCAGTGAAAAAGGGACATGTAGTTTGACTACCCCCTCCACCCCAGCTACCTCTTGCAAAAGTGCTAAAACTGTAGGAGGATGTGGGACAGGAGTGAGGGCATCAGCAGGGCACTTAGAGAGGCTGTGGGCAGAGATAGGAGACTCAAGACAGCCAGTTGGGGGCTCCGAAGGAGGCACGGGATCTAGTGGATTACTAGTAGATAAGGAAGAGGAAGGAGGAGTCTGGACGGAGGAAGGAGGAGAAGTGTAGGGCGGAAGTGTGGGAAACCCTAGGTCCTCCGGCTTAATAGTAAGGAATGAAGACTCCTCTTTTTCGGGTTCCTGTGAGCCGACATCATTGGCTAGTATAACTTGGGCCAAAGAGCACCAGCTACACAGGTCGGAACGAGAGCGTAAGGCCCAAAAGCCTTGTATGTAAGTAATTTCGGACCACGTGCCTAGCTGCTGGCAGAAATTGCTGAGGTCGTTCAGAACATTGCGGTCCAGGGTGCCCCCTGGTGGCCACTGAGACTGATTGTCTAGTTTATATTAGGGCCACGACACAGTGGAAAGGAAAATTAACCGCTTCATCCTAAGGTCTTGTTCGAGCTGTAAGGTTTTTAAATTTGTTAGGAGGCACCCTATGGGGGTGCTCTTTGGAAATTGGGACTGGGGTTTTCCCATTTGTTTCCTCTTTACTTACACAATGGACACAATGGAAATGGAATTGGATCTGCCTGGCTTCAAAGCTTCCTTTGGAACCAGCAGAGACAGACTGGAGGCTCCTGGAGCCAAGGTGGAGATTTCCTTCAGGCGGACGTCTCTGTCCTGAACAGGTCTTAGGAGCCACGAGGTGGGTCCTGAGCGACATGGTGGCTCAAAATTGGGTCTGGGACCTGCGCAGGATTTTTGGCCAAGGGAGGTAGAGGGGAGACAAGGGCACTTACCCCAGAGAGGCCATGAGAGTCAGGGAAGCGGGTCTCAGGTCCTGGTCAGTCCGGGGCATGGAAGGAGAAGAAGGAGGCTCCCCAGACACTGGGGGCCGTGAGGAGGGGTTTCCTCCCGGGTTCAGCACCAACTGATTTGTTTTTCTAAGACCACCAGAGCGAGCAGAAAAGATCCAGCGAGGAGGCAAGGGTAGGAGCAAAACTACAAATTTATTTTTGTTCACCTAGCTTCAGGGAAGAATGTGGGTAGGGAGAGGTGTGTCGGCCTCTGGCAAAGGAGGCCAAGAGAGTCGCCCTGTGGAGCTCTCGGACAGAGATCCTAATACAGTCCCGACACAGTGGGGGACTGGGAAGTCCACGTGAGACGCTCACCAGGAGCTTCTTTTCTAGGAGACGGAGGGCAAGAGATGGGGCACGGGCGTGTTGGGGACGTTCCATAGGTGCGACCAGGTAAATCTTGGTCTCTTCGAACTGACCTCACCTGGCTCATGCCCGATTGGTCTGCACCTTCCCGGGTGCCGGCTGCATTTTCGCTCGCGCGGGAAAACTTAGTGATGAAGAATCCGGAAGTGCGTCATCTTGCCTCCATTTATTCAAACACTTACGTTGAGTAGTTTTAAAACCCTGTGTATTTATAGCGTGTGATGGCACATTCGGGAGCTCTTTGAGGCTTATGGTGAAAAAAGAAATATGTTCAGACCGAAACTGGAAAGAAGGTTACTGAGGAACTGCTTAGTGACATGTGCATTCCACTCGCAGTGTTATACCTCCGTTCTCATACAGCGTCGGGAAAACCCTTTTGGAGAAACAGGTACCAGGTGATATTCAGGAGAATGTTGATGCCGATGATGAAAAGGGAAATAGCCTCAGACAAAACCTGGAAAGAAACTTTCTAGGAATCTACTCTGTGATATGTGTAATCATCTCACAGAGATAAACGTTTCCTTATATTACACAGCTTGAAAACTGTCATGGACGGATCCACGAAGGGATTTGAAGGAGCATACTCAAGACTGTGTGGAAAAAGGAAATATATTCAGATAAAAACTGGAAAGAAGCTTTCTGTGAATCTGCTTTTCTCTATGTTTATTCTTCTCACATAGATGAAGTTTTCTTTACATTATGCATCTTGGAAACTCCCTCGTGGATGGATCCACAAAAGGATATTTGGGATCACATTCGGGCCTTTTGTCAAATAGGAAATAGAGTCAGATAAAAACTGGAGAGAAGCTTTCTGAGAAACTGCTTGGTGATGTGAGCATTCCACTCAAGGAGTTTTCATGTTCTTCTCATAAGGCCCAGTTTGAACACTGTTCCTGTAAAACCAAATGAGTGATATTCGGAGCACATTGAAGACTACAGCAAAAAGTGAAATGTCGTTCAATAAAAAACAGAAAGAAGCACTCGAAGAAACTGCTCTCTGACATGCCCATTCTTTTCACAGGGTTAAAGCTTACTTTATATTTCCCAGTTTGAAAGTCGGCCTCTGAGGGTTCTGCGAAGGGATACTAAGTGGCAACCGGAGGCCTGTGTCGAGCAGGGAAATGTCTTCCATTAAAAATTGGAGAGAAGCTTTCTGTGTATCTCTTTTTTGATGTTTCTATTCATCTCAAAGAGTTAAATCATTCTTTGGAATGAGCAGTTTGAAATCACTGTTTCTGTGGAATCTGAGAAAGGACATTTGGAGATGCTCTTTAGAATACCCTGAAAAAGAAATAACCTCAGAAAGAAACCAAAAGGAAGTTTTCTGTGAACTTGCTCTGTGTCCCGTGAATTCCGATCACACAGTTAAGCTTCTATTTTCACAGAGCAGTATCATAACACTGTTTTTTAGACTGCGAAGTGACATTCAGGAGTGATTTGAGGGTTATGGTGAGAAAGGAAACGGCTTCAGATAGAAACTGGAGAGAATCTTTCCATGCAACTGCTTTGTGACGTGTACGTTCCACTCACAGAAATGTTCCTTTCTTCTCCTAGAGGATTCTGGAATCCCTTTTGGAGAAAAACCTCCCAAGAGACATTCGGGAGTAGAAGGTCGACTATGGTGAAAAAGGAAATATCCTCAGACAAACCTGGAAAGAATATTTCTGTGAAACTGCTTCGTGATAGACATATCTATTCATCTCGCATAGTTGAAACCTCTCATATATTATGCACTGTGGAATCTCCCTCATGCACAAATATGCAAAGGGACATTCGGGAGGTCATTCAAGCCTACGGTGGAAGAGAAGATATCTGCAGATGAAAACTGGATAGAAGCTTTCTGAGAAACTACTTGTGATGTATGCATTCCGCTCAGCGAATTATACCTCTTTTCTCACAATGCAGTGTTTAAACACCTTTTCTGTGTAAGTGAAAAAGTGATATTTCAGAGCAAATTGTGGACGATGGCTAATAGTGAAATATACTGAAATAAAATCGAGAAAGAAGCGTTCCAAGAGTCTGCTCTCTGATATGTGCATTCACTTCACAGAATTTATGCTTACTCTATGTTGCCCAGCTTCGAAATTCTGTCTTTGAAGGATCTGTGAAGGGATATTTAGTGACGCCGGGAGGATTCTGGTGAGCAAGGAAACATCTTCTGATGAAACCTTCCGAGTAACTTTCTGAGCAACTGCTTTGCGATGTGTGTATTCTTCTCATAGATTTAAACCGTTCTTTGTATTGGGCAGATTGAAATAACTGTTTTTGTAGAATCTGAGGAAGGACATTTGGGAATGATCCTTAGAACATGGAGAAAGAAATATCCTCAGGTAAAATCCACAAGGAAGCTTTCCGTGAAACTACTCTGTGTCATCTTAATTCCCCTTGCTTAGTTAAGTCTCTCCTTACATTGAGTAGTTTTATAACCCTGTGTATGTTTAGCGTGTGATGGGACTTTCAGGAGCAATTTGAGGCTTATGCTGGAAAAGGAAATATCTTCAGACCGAAACTGGAGAGAAGCTTTCTGAGGAACTGTTTTGTGACGTGTGCATTCCACTCACAGAAATATACCCTTTTCTCCTAGAGGATTCCGGTATCCCTTATGGAGAAAAAGCTACCAAGAGACATTTGGGAGTACAGGGACGGGTATGGTGAAAAAGGAAATATATTTAGACAAAACTGGAGTGAAGATTTCGGTGGAACTGCTTCGTGTTAGATATATCTATTCATCTCACCTATTTCAAAGCTTTCTTATATTACGAAGTTTGGAAAGTGTGTCATGCACTAATCCACGAAGTGAAATTTGGGAGCACATTCAGGCCTACGTTGAAAGATGAGATACCTTCAGATAAAAATTGGATAGAAGCTTTCTGAGAAATTACTTGTGATATATGCATTCCGCTCGGGGTGTTATACCCATTTTCTCACAAGGCAGAGTTTAAACACTGTTCCTGTGTAACCGAAAAACTGATGTTTCAGAGCACATTGTGGACTATGGCAAATAATGAAATATACCGAAATAAAATCGAGAGAGAAATGTTCGAAGAATCTGCTTTCTGATATGTGCATTCACTTCACAAATTTATGCTTACACTGTGTTGCCCAGTTTCGAAATTCTGTTTTGGAGAATCTGTGAAGGGATATTTAGTGAAGCCCCGAGGCTTGTGGTGAGCAAAGAAACACATTCCGATGAAACCTGCATAGTAACTTTCTGAGCAACTGCTTTGCTATGAGTGTATTCGTCTCATAGATTTAAACCGTTATTTGGATTGAGCAGATTGAAATCACTGTCTTTGTGGAATCTGAGGAAGGACATTTGGAAACGATCCTTAGAACATGGAGAAAGAAATATCCTCAGGTAAAATCCAGAAGGAAGCTTTCTGTGAAACTAGTCTGTGTTGTCTTAATTCCTCTTGCTTAGTTAAGCCTCTCCTTACATTGAGTAGTTTTATAACCCTGTGTATGTTTAGCGTGTGACTGGATATTCAGGAGCACTTGGAGGCTTATGGTGAAAAAGGAAATATGTTCAGACCGAAACTGGAGAGAAGCTTTCCGAAGAACTCCTTTGTGATGTCTGCATTCCACTCACAGTGTTATATTTCTCTTCTCATTCAGCATCGGGAAACCCTTTTGGAGAAACAGGTACCAAGTGATATTCGGGAGCATGTTGATGCCAATGATGAAAAAGGAAATAGCCTCAGACAAAACCTGGAAAGAAGCTTTCTAGGAAACTACTCTGTGATATGTGCAATCATCTCCCAGAGATAAAGGTTTCCTTACATCACACAGCTTGAAAACTGTCATGGACGGATCCACGAAGGGACTTTTGGGAGCACACACAAGACTATGCTGATAAAGGAAATATCTTCAGATAAAAGCTGGAAAGAAATTTCTGTGAATCTACTTTTTTTCTATGTTTATTCTTCTCACATAGATGAAGCTTTCTTTACATTATGCAGCTGGGAAATTTCCTCATGGATGAAACCACTAAGGGATATAGGGGATCATATTCGGTCCTATGGTGAAATAGGAAATATAGTCAGATAAAAACTGGAGAGAAGCTTTCTGAGAAACTGCTTGGTGATGTGTGCATTCCATTCAGGGAGTTTTAGTGTTCTTCTCATAAGGCACAATTTCAACACTATTCCTGTAAAACCAAAAGAGTGTTATTCGTGCACATTGAAGACTGTGGCAAAAAAGTGAAATGTAATCCAATAAAAAAAAGAATGAAGCACTCGAGGAAAGTGCTCTCTGACATGTCCTTTTTTTTCACAAGGTTAAAGCTTACTATACATTTCCAGTTTGAAAGTCGTCCTCTGAGAGTTCTGGGAAGGGATAGTAAGTGGCAACCAGAGGCCTGTGTTTAGCAAGGAACTGTCTCCCATCGAAAATTGGAGAGAAGCTTTCTGTGTGCATCAGTTTTGTGATGTTTGTATTCATCTCAAACAGTAAAATCATTCTTTGGATTGAGAAGATTTAAATTACTGTTTCTGTGGAATATTAGAAAGGGCATTTTGAGGTGCTCTTTGGAGTATACTGAAGAAGATATAACCTCAGAGAGAAACTAGAAGGAAGCTTTCTGTGAATCTCCTCTGTGTCACGTGAATTCCACTCACACCGTTAAGCTTCTCTTTTCATTGAGCAGTATCAATACAATGTTTTTGTTTAGACTGCAAAGGGATATTCAGGAGCGATTTGAGGGTTACGGTGAGAAAGGAAATGTCTTCAGATAGTAACTGGAGAGAAGCTTTCTGAGGAGCTGCTTTCCGACGTGTGCATTCCACTCAGAGAAATTTACCTTTCGTCTCCTAGAGGATTCCGGAATCCCTTTTAGAGAAAAGGCTACCAAGAGACATTCGGGAGTATAAGGACAGCTATGGTGAAACAGGGAATATCCTCAGACAAACTGGAAAGATTTCTGTGAAACTGCTTCGTGTTAGATATATCTATACATCTCACATAGTTCAAACCTTTCTTATATTACGCAGTTTGGAAACTCTGTAATGCACGAATCCACGAAGTGACATTTGGGGGCACATTTAGGACTCTGGTGAAAGAGGAGATATTTTCAGATAAAAATTGGATAGAAGCTCTCTGAGTAAATACTTGCGATGTATGCATTCCGCTCTGGATGTTATACGTCTTTTCTCAAAAGGCAGTGTTTAAACACTGCTTCTGTGTAACCGAAAGAGTGATATTTCGGAGCACATAGTGGACTATGGCAAAGAGTGAAATATGCCCAAATAAAATCGAGAACGAAGCATTCCAAAAATCTGCTCTCTGATATGTGCATTCACTTCACAGAATTTATGCTTACTCTATGTTGCCCAGTTTCGAAATTCTGTCTTTCAAGAATCTGTGAAGGGATATTTAGTGACGCCCGGAGTTTGTGGTGAGCAAGGAAACATCTTCCGATGTAACCTTCAGAGTAACTTTGTGAGCAACTGCTTTGCAATGTGTGTATTCGTGTCATAGATTTAAACCATTCTTTGGATTGAGCAGATTGAAATCACTATTTTTGTGGAATCTCAGGAAGGACATTTGGGAAAAATCTTTAGAACATGGTGAAAGGAATATCCTCAGGTAAAATCCACAAGGAAGCTTTCTGTGAAATTTCACTCTGTCATCTTAATGCCTCTCGCATAGTTAAGCCTCTCCTTACGTTGAGTAGTTTTATAACCTTGTGTATGTTTAGCATGTGATGGGACACTCAGGAGCACTTTGAGGCTTATGGGGAAAAAGGAATTATGTTCAGACGGAAACTGGAGAGAAACTTTTCGAGGAACTGCTTTGTTACGTGTGCATTCCACTCACAAAAATATACCTTTCTTCTCCTAGAGGATTCCGGAATCCCTTTTGGAGAAAAAGCTACCAAGAGACATTTGGAAGAACAGGAACAGCTATGGTGAAAAGGAAATATCCTCAGACAAAACTGGAGAGAAGATTTCTGTGAAAATGCTTCGAGTTTGATATACCTATTCATCTCGCATAGTTCAAACCTTTCTTATATTACGCAGTTTGATACCTCCTTCACGCACGTATCCATGAAGGGACGTTCGGGAGCACATTCAGGCCTACAGTGAAAGAGGAGATATCTTCAGATAAAAACTGGATGAAAGCTTTCTGAGAAACTGCTTGTGATGTATGCATTCCGCTCAGGGATTTATACCTGTTTTCTCACAAGGTAGTGTTTAACACTTTTCCTGTGTAACTGAAAAAGTGCTATTTCAGAGTGCACTGAGTACTATGGCAAATAGTGAAATATACTGCAATAAAATGGAGAAAGAAGCATTCCAAGTATCTGCTCTCTGATATGTGCATTTCCTTCACAGAATTTATGCTTACATATGTTACCCAGTTTCGAAATTCTGTCTTTGAAGAATCTGTGAAGGGATATTTAGTGACGCCTGGATGCTTGTGGTGAGCAAGGAAACATCTTCCGATGAAACCAGCAGTGTAACCTTCTTAGGAATCTTTGTGATGTGTGTATTCGTCTCATAGATTTCAACCGTTCATTTGACTGAGTAGATGGAAATCACTGTTTTTTGGATTCAGAGGAAGGACATTTTGGAACGATCCTTAGAAACTGGAGAAAGAAATATCCTCATGTAAAATACAGAAGAAAGCTTTCGGTGAAACTACTCGGTGTCGTCTTAATTCCTCTCGCTTAGTTAAGCCTCTCCTTACTTTTAGTAGTTTTATAACCCTGTGTATATTTAGCGTGTGAAGGGACAATCTGGAGCACTTTGAGGCTTACGGTGAAAAAGGAAATACGTTCAGACCGAAACTGGAGAGAAGCTTTCCGAGCAACTGCTTTGTGGTGTGTGCATTCCACTCACAGAAATATACCTTTCTTCTTCTAGAGGATTCCGGAATCCCTATAAGAGAAAAAGCTACCAAGACACATTGGGGAGTGCAGGGACGGCTATGGTGAAAAAGGAAATATCCTCGGACAAAACTGGAGAGAAGATTTCTGTGAAACTGCTTCCTGTTAGATATATCTATTCATCTCGCATAGTTCAAACCTTTCTTATATTACGCAGTTTGGAAACTACATCATGCAAGAATCCACAAAAGGACTTTTGGGAGCACATTCAGGCCTACGGTGAAAGAGAAGATATCTTCAGATAAAAACTCGATAGAAGCTTTCTGAGAAACTAGTTATGATGTATGCATTCCGCTCAGGGATTTATACCTCTTTTCTCAAAAGGCAGGGTTAAATCACAGTTCCTGTGTAACCGAAAAAGGGATATTTCGGCATGCATTGAGGACTATGGCATATAGTGAAATGTACTGAAATAAAATCGAGAAGAAGCGTTCCAGGAATCTGCTCTCTGTTATGTGCATTCACTTCACAGAATGTATGCTTACTCTATGTTGCCCAGTTTCGAAATTCTGTCTTTGAAGAATCTGTGAAGGGATATTTAGTGACACCCGGAGTTTGTGGTGAGCAAGGAAACATCTTCTGATGAAACCTGCAGAGTAACTTTCTGAGCAACTGCTTTGTGATGTGTGTATTCGTCTCATAGATTTAAACCGTTCTTTAGTTTGAGCAGATTGAAATCACTGTTTTTGTGAAATCTGAGGAATAACATTTTGGAACGATCCTTAGAAGGTGGAGAAAGAAGTATCCTCAGGTAAAATCCAGAAGGAAGCTGTGAAACTACTCTCTGTCATCTTTATTTCTCTTGCTTAGTTAAGCCTCGCCCTACTGATTTGTTTTTCTAAGACAACCATAGTGAGCACAAAAGAACCAGCGGGCAGGTGAGGGTAGGAGCTAAACTGCAAGTTTATATTTGCTCACCTAGCTTCAGGTAAGAAGGTGGGTAGGGAGAGGTCTGTCGGCCTCCGGCAAAGGAGTCCAAGAGAGTCTCCCCGTGGAGCTCTTGGACGGAGATCCTAATGCAGTCCCGACAGGAGTGGGGGCCGGGAATTCCGCATGAGATCGTCACCGGGAGCGGCTTTTCTAGGAGTGGGAGAGCAATAGGCTGGGCACGGGCATGTCGAGGGCGTCAAGTAGGTGCGACCAGGTAAATCTTGGTCTCCTCGGATTGACGTCAACTGACACATGCCCGGTTGGTCTGCAACTTCAAAGGCGCCAGCTGCATTTTCCCGCGCATGGCAAAAGTTGGTGATGAAGAACACAGAAGAGCGCCATCTTGCCTCCGCTTATCCAAACGGTGCAACCTTTGATAGATAATAGTGATCATGGATGCCGTGGTCTTTCTGGCTACTTCCTGCTCTTAAGGGGCGTCATTAATTTCGGGGCCTATGGTTGGTATTTGAACGTACGGAAGAAGAATAAAATAAGGCACAGTATTAGTATAGGAATGAGGAATGGAAGCATTTGTTGAAATATGGGCAAAACCCAGAAGGAAGGTCCCAGCAAGGTCGGGGTGTTAAGGTTCTGTATTTCAGTTTTTTATTTTATGGAGGGTTTGAATGTTAGTGTCTACTAGGCCTGACTCACTAACATAATAGCAGCACTCTTCTCCAAGGAAGAGACAAGTGCCTCCTTTTTCAGCTGTAAGCAAGTCTAGGGCTCGCCTGTTTTGGGCAGCTACTTGGGCTATTGCAGTAGTTCGGCGCTGCAGGGAGGCCAGGCTTTCAGCTGATTCCAATAACTAGAGGGAGGAAAACAGCCCGTTTTTGTAAGCGGTTGGCAAGAGGATGTAGCTGCAGTGTCAGTTCGACTAGTTCAGCTGTGCTATACAGGGTGAGGCTGGGCACTAAGGGTACTGGGACACAGAGAGATTGAGATTGAGTTGTGACAGTTTGGTTAAAGGTTTTAGAAAGGGACCCCTTGTAGCAGAAATAGCCTCTAATGGGGGTTGTTTGGCCTCCATTGGGCACCTGAGTATGATTACCCCAGGATGAATTTGGGGTGTAATAACAATAAGGAAGGATTGGGCTATTTGGATTTTGGTATAGTGACGCCTGGAGTGTGAGTGAATAGTGGGATGTTTGACCAGTTGTGTTGAAGGCTATGGGCAGGGGGCTGCCACTAGTGGTGGGCCTTCTAAAGCCTCACAGAGGAAGCAATGGGAGAGATTGGTTGTATTCACAGTGTAGGTTAGTTTAGCCCTTGGCGGATAAGTGTGAGCAATGAGAAGGGGTCTCTATTGTCCGGAGAGAAGTTTCACAACCTTAAGGAAGACAACTGGCTGAACTATGTACTACGGAGTGTGTTCGGCTGTCCTGTGACCAAGTTTAAGTGATGGAAAAAAATTGCCATACAGTATGCAGACTACCAAATGTCTGAGTGTATGAGTGAGAAAGCAATATAAGTATAAAATGAGACTTCATTTTCAGTGTAGTCTCAGAGAGTCCCTTGCCACTGAAGATGTTCAATGAAGGTTAGGAAACAGGAGAAACACTGCTCTGGACTATTGGCCAGAGTTAGATATGGGTCTGGGGTTATGTGTTGAAAGTCTGATAGGTTTATGTAGAGGATGGTGAGAAAGCAAGCTAAGCGCCAGGGGTTGGGGAGCATGAGATAGTTAAGGAAGTTTTGTAAGTTTGAGGCGAGTGGGGGAAAGTTGAACTGATGTCCACTGATTGTTCTCGGTGGGGGCCCTTTTTAGCTGGGAAATATGAATCCAATGAGTGTGTTCTAGGAGTTTTTCTGCTGTATGTGTAGACAGGAGGATAGTGTATGGGCCTTTCTACCTGGAATGTAAGTCTTTGGCTTGGATATATTTTATGTATTGTTGGTCTCCGGGACTGAGGGAGAGATGTGGGTTATAGGCGTCTGATGGAGGAGGTTGTGCTAACTCAGCATGTTGTCTTAGGAGTTGTCTGAGAAGAGTGAGATATGGGAGGTAGGGAAGGTATTTGCTGGAGGGTTAGGGGCCGTTCGTAGACTAATTCGAACAGACTGAGGCCTGCTGGGCTTCAATTTGCTGCCTGCTGCTGGGTCAGGGCTAAGGGAAGGAGAGTTACCTAGGACTGCCAGGTTTCGATTGAGAGTTTGGTGACCTGTTGTTTGATGAGTCCATTAGCCTTTTCCTCCTTACCAGAAGACTGAGGCCTATAAGGGATGTGGAGTTTCCAGGTGATGGGTAGGAGGGCTGCCACCTGTTGAATGCTAGACCGTTGTCGGATTGAAGAGCGACCGGGAGGACAAACCTAGAGATAATATGTTCAGTGAGTATAGAGGAAGCAATGTTAGCAGTTTCTCCTGTGGTAGGATAGGCCTCTATCCACCCTGAAAAAGATTCCACTAGGGTTAAGAGGTATTTGAAGTTTCTTTGACTTGGCATATGTGTGAAATCCATTTGCCTACCTTCACCTGGTTGGTGTCCTCTGAGTTGATGGCTGGGATGGGGATTACACAATGCGCCTTGAGGATTTGCCTTTAGGCAGGTAGAGTACTGCTGGTTGATTGTAAGTAAGTGTTTTTGTAGTGTTGGACAGTGGAGGAGGGGATTTAGAAAATTGTATAATGCTTTGGTCCTATATTTAAAGAATTATGTATGTCTGTTAGAATGGTATGGAGTTGTGTTTCAGGAATGACTAATTTGTTATTAATATATATCCAGTCACCTGTAGTTAGTTTGGCTGTTGGATTTTGTAATAGCTTAGCCTTTTCTTCCTGAGTGTAATTAGGGGCATACTGGGGAGAGAGAAAACAGACAGAAGGAGGCTTAAGGTTGGAAAATCTGGTGGGTAACTTGGCAGTGACGTCAGCGAAATTGTTGCCAGCTGCCACCGGGTTAGATGATGTTTGGTGACATTTACAATGTATAATGGCTACCTTGGAAGGTACCGACAGTGCATCTAGTAGTTTGAGTATTTGGTTTTTGTTAAAAATAGGGGTACCACCGGTGGTTAAAACCCTCTCTCTTTCCAGATGCCTGAATGGGTGTTTGTGATTATAAAAGCATATTTAAAACCTGTGAATATGTTTACTTTTTTTCCTTTGATAGTAGGAGTGCCTTGGTTAGTGCAGTGAGTTCTGCCTGCTGTGATGTGGTCCCTTTTGGTTGGGGTTTTGCCTCTATAACTGTGGAGGAGGTAACTGCTGCATATCCTGCCTGTCTGTTTCCTTGAGGGTTGATAAAGGAGCTGCCATCCACAAATAGGGTTAATTGTGCATTCTGAAGGGGCCGTTCATGCAAATGTAGGTGGCTGGGGGATTGAGCCTCCAGGACCTCAGGACAAGAATGTTTAGTATGGGGGGGTTTAAGAGGGTCTGGCAGTAAAGTGGCTGGATTTAGAGAAGACCAGACTTCTAAAGGAACAGTGGGGTCTTCTATGAATAAGAGATGGAAAAGTTGGAGCCGGGATGGAGTGAAGTGGCTAATACTTTTATGAGAGATGAGATCCTGAAGACAGTGTGTGAAGAGGACTGTTAGGTTACTGCCTCTAATGAGCTTTTTTGCTTCCTGGGTCTGGCAGACTGCCACTGCTAATGCACGCAGACAGGGTTGCCAGCCTTGTACAGTTGGTTCTTGTTGTTTGGATAGATGGGCCACAAGGCGGTGGATGCTTCTGACAGGCTGGGCTAAAAGACCAACTGCCACTTTCTGCCTTTCATCTGTGAAGAGTTGGAAGGGACCCTGGAAATCAAGCATTGTGAGAGTGGGTTGTTGGAGAAGGCAAGCTTTTAAGTGGGTGAAAGGAGTCGAGATTAACTTGGAGTTGGACAAAGTTCCATTTAGGGTTTCTTTTTTTTTTTTTTCTTTTGAGACGGAGTCTTGCTCTGTCGCCCGAGCTGGAGTGCAGTGGCCAGATCTCAGCTCACTGCAAGCTCCGCCTCCCGGGTTTACGCCATTCTCCTGCCTCAGCCTCCGGAGTAGCTGGGACTACAGGCGCCCGCCACCTCGCCCGGCTAGTTTTTTGTATTTTTAGTAGAGACGGGGTTTCACCGTGAACTGCGGAGTATAAAGGTTTGGCTAAGATTCCAAAATTGGGGTCCAATGTCTGAAGAAGCCTATTAGACCTAGGAAGGATTGAATTCCTTTTGCATTTTGAGGGGCAAGAATATTACGTATTATGGCCATGGGGTCGGTATTTAGTGACTGGGTTGTTGAGGTGATTACAATTTCTCAGTATATGACGGTTTGGCAGGAAATTTGGGCCTTGTGTTTAGATACTCTATAACCTAATGAGCCTAAATGGTTGAGGAGAGTTGCAGTGTCTGGAACAGAGTCTTGTTTGGTAGGGCTACAGATGAGGGGATCATGTACATACTGCGGGACTTTGCTATTAGTGAGGGGGCAGGAAGCAAGGTCTTTTGCTAAGGCCTGACCAAAGAAATGGGGGCTGTCCCGGAACCCTCGTGGCAGGACTGTCCACGTCAGTTGAGTGGAGATATGTGTTTCTGGGTCCTCTCATGTGAAAGCAAAAAGGAACTGGCAGTCTGTGTGTAGGGGTATGGTAAAGAAAGCATCCTTAAGGTCTAGCACAGCAAAATAAGTAGAATTGGTGGGTATGTGGGACAGAAGGGTATAAGTGTTGGGAACTACAGGGTGTGTGGATGGATAGCCTCACTGACTAGCCGAAGATCCTGTGCTTACCTATCCGTTCCGTTTGCCTTCTTAACTGGAAGTATTGGAGTGTTACAGGGGGAATGTGTGCGGAGAACAACATGTTGGCTAAGTAGTCACATGAAAATTGACTTTAAACCTTGTAGATGTGTCTGAGAGAGAGAGAAGAGGGGGCAGTTTGGGAAACGAGTGGGATCTTTGAGCTTGACAATACTGGTGGGTGGTGGGCAGCTATGACCGGGGTGGAAGTGTCCCACACTTGAGGGTGTAGAGAAATAGGGTAGATGGGGGATGGGGGAGACATAGGAGGAGCATGTGTGCCTGCACAAAGCATGAGTAACAGGGCGTGAGGGGCATCTGTTCTCAGGGTGAGGTAATCAGACTTCCAGTGTCCTCCCGGTTGGCAAGCAGGGCAGGGGATTACCGATGGTCGAGGGTTAGGATATTCACTGGCCCAATGTCCTGTTGCCTTGCACTTATAGCAAGGCTGCGTTGGGGCTCTGGGACCTCATGGACACCTGTTGGCATAGTGTCCTGCCTAGCCGCACTTATAGCAGGCTCTTTTTGTAGCCTTGGAGTCTTCAGGGTGTGTGCTCTCTGGCCTGGGGTTACGACTGGGCTGTAAAGCCGCTGCTAGGAGCTGTGCTTTCTGTTTAAGGCGAGCCTGTCTCTGTGCTTCAGCCGTCTCCTCTCTGGCGTTATAGACCTTAAAGGCTAAATTAACCAGGTCTTGTATTGGTGCGTGGGGACCATCCTCTACCTTTTGAAGTTTTTTACGAATGTCAGGAGCTGATTGAGAAATGAAATAAGACGCCAAAATGGTGGCCCCTGTGGGGGAGGCCGGATCTAAACGGGTATATTGGGTTAGAACCTCAGTTAGCCTATTTAAGAATTTGGCTGGATTTTCTTCTGGATTTTGAACAATTTCTTTAAATTTGTTAAAATTTACAGTTTTGTTTGAGGCTGCTTGCATACCAGTGAACAAACACTGGACCGTTATGTCTTGCCTATGGCACCCCAGCTGGCCTGCTTGGTATTTCCAGTCTGGGTCTGCCGAGGGGACTGCTTCCTCCCCTAGTGGGATGGCCACGTCAGTTAAATGTAGTTGGTTGGCATGCTGTCTGGCAGCCGCTAAGATGCGCTCTTGCTCCTCAGGGTTTAGGGTGGAGGTTAAGATAACCTGGAGGTCATGCCAAGTTAAATCATAGGCCTGACAAATGTATCTAAATTCCTTACCTATATGGTAGGATTAGCTGAGAAATCACCTAAACGCTTCACAATTTTGGAAAGATCGGCCAGTGAAAAAGGGACATGTACTCTGAATACCCCTTCCGCCCAAGCTACCTCTCCCAAAGGTGCTAACACTATAGGAGGGTGTGGGGCAGCACTGAGGGCATGAGTGGGCACTTAGGTGGGTGTGAGCAGAGACAGGAGACTCAAGGCAGCCAGTTGGGGGCCCCGAAGGACGCACGGGTTCGAGTGGATTACTAGTAGATAAGGAAGAGGAAGGAGGAGTCTGGACGGAGGGAGGAGAAGTGTAGGGCGTATGTGTGGGAAACCCTAAGTCCTCCGGCTGAACAGGAAAGAATGAAGACTTCTCTTTATCGGGTTCCTGTGAGCCGGCATCCTTGGCTAGCATAACTTGGGCCAAAGAGCACCGGGTATAGAGGTCGGACAAGTGTGTAAGGCCCAAAAGCCTTGTATGTAAGTAATTTCGGACCACTTGCCTAGCCGCTGGCAGAAATTGCTGAGGTCGGTCAGAACATTGCGGTTTAGGGTGCCCTCTGGTGGCCACTGAGACTGATTGTCTAGTTTGTATTGGGGCCACGCCACAGTGGAAAGGAAAATTAACCACTTCCTCCTAATATCTTGTTCGAGCTCTAAGGTTTTTAAATTGGCTAGGAGGCACTCTAAGGGGGTGCTCTTTGGAAATCTGGACTGGAGGTTTCCCATTTGTTTCCTCATTACTTACACAATGGACACAATGGAAATGGAAGTGTATCTCTGCCTGGCTCCAAAGCGTCCTTTGGAACCAGCAGAGACAGACTGGAGGCTCTTGGAGCCAAGGTGGAGATTACCTTCAGGCAGACATCTCCATCGTGAATGGGTCTCTCAAGCCACTTGGTGGCTCAAAATTGGGCCTCGGACGGGCGCAGGATATTTGGCCGAGGGAGGTAAAGAGGAGACAAGGGCACTTACCCCAGAGAGGCTGTGAGAGTGAGGGAAGCAGGTCTCAGGTCCTGGTCAGTCCGCGGCGTGGAAGGAGGAGGAGGAGGCTCCCCAGACGCTGGGTGCCATGAGGAGGGGTCTCCTCCCAGGTTCAGCACAAACTGATTTCTTTTTCTAACACCACCAGCGTGAGCACAAAAGAACCAGCGAGTAGGCATGGGTCGGAGCAAACCTGCAAATTTATTTTTGGTCACCAAGCTTCAGGGAAGAAGGTGGGTTGGGAGAGGTGTGTCGGCCTCTGGCAAAGGAGGCCAAGGGAGTCGCCCCGTGGAGTTCTCGGACAGAGATCTTAATACAATCCCGACACAGTGGGGGACTGGGAAGTCCGCATGAGGCACTCACCGGGAGCTGCTTTTCTAGGAGAGTGAGGGCAATAGATGGGGCACGGGCGTGTCGGGAACGTTTCCTACGTGTGACAAGGTAAATCTTGGTCTCTTCGAATTGACCTCACCTGGAGCATGCCCGATTGGTCTGCACCTTCCCGGGCACCGGCTGCATTTTCGCTCACACGGGAAAAGTTGGTGATGAAGAACCCAGAAGTGCGTCATCTTGCCTCCTTTTATCCAAACACCTATGTTGAGTAGTTTTAAAACCCTGTGTATTTATAGCCTGTGATGGGACATTCGGGAGCACTTTGAGGCTTATGATGAAAAAAGAAATATGTTCAGACTGAAACTGAAGAGAAGCTTTCCGAGGAACTGCTTTGTGACATGTGCATTCCACTCAGAGTGTTATACCTCTCTTCCCATACAGCGTCGGAAAACCCTTTTGGAGAAACAGGTACCAGGTGACATTTGGGAGAATGTTGGTGCTGATGATGAAAAGGAAAATAACCTCAGGGAAAACCTGGAAAGAAGGTTTCTAGGAATCTACTCTGTGATATGTGTAATCATCTCACAGAGATGAATGTTTCCTTACATTACACAGCTTGAAAACCGTCATGGACGGATCCATGAAGGGATTTTCAGGAGCATACTCAGGACTGTGTTGAAAAAGGAAATATCTTCAGATAAAAACTGGAAAGAAGCTTTCTGTGAATCTGCTTTTCTCTACGTTTATTCTTCTCACATAGATGAAGCTTTCTTTACATTACGCAGCTTGAAAACTCCCTCAGGGATGGATCCACAAAGGGATATTTGGGATCACATTCAGGCCTATGGTCAAATAGGAAATAGAGTCAGATAAAAACTGGAGAAAAGCTTTCTAAGAAACTGCTTTTTGATGTATGCATTCCACTCAGGGAGTTTTTATGTTCTTCTCACAAGGCACAGATTGAACACTGTTCTTGTAAAAACAAGAGCACATTGAAGACTACGGTAAAAAGTGAAATGTCGTTCAATAAAATACAGAAAGAAGCACTCGAAGAAACTGCTCTCTGTCATGCACATTCTTTTCACAGGGTTAAAACTCACTCTATATTTCCCAGCTTGAAAGTCGGCCTCTGAGCGTTCTGCGAAAGGATAGTATGTGGCAACCGGAGGTCTGTGTCGAGCAAGGAAGTGTTTCCCATCAAAAATTGGAGAGAAGCTTTCTGCATATCTCTTTTGTGATGTTTGTATTCATCTCAAATAGTTAAATCATTCTTTGGATTGAGCAGTTTGAAATCACTGTTTTGGTGGAATCTGAGAAAGGACATTTGGAGGCGCTTTTTAGAATACCCTGAAAAAGAAATAACCTGAGAGAGAAACCAGAAGGAAGCTTTCTGTGAACATGCTCTGTGCCACGTGAATTCCGCTCACACAGTTAAGCTTCTTTTTTCATTGAGCAGTATCATAACACTGTTTTCCTTAGACTGCAAAGGGATATTCAGGAGTGATTTGATGCTTACGGTGAGAAAGGAAACGTCTTCAGATAGAAACTGGAGAGAAGCTTTCTGAGGAGTTGCTTTTTGACGTGTTAATTCCACTCACAGAAATATACCTTTCTTCTCCTAGAGGATTCTGCACTCCCTTTTGGTGAAAAAGCTACCAAGAGACATTCAGGAGTATTCGGGAGTGAGAGAAGCTTTGTGAGAAACTGCTTAGTGATGTCTGCATTCCACTCATGGAGTTTTATTGTTCTTCTCATAAAGCACAGGTTGAACACTGTTCTTGTAAAACCAAAAGAGTGATATTCGGAGCCCATTGAATACTATGGCATAAAGTGAAATGTCGTAAAATAAAAATCAGAAAGAAGCACTCGAAGAAACTGCTCTCTGACATGCCCATTCTTTTCACAGGATTGAAGCTTACATTACATATCCCAATTTGAATGTCGGTCTCTGAGGTTTCTTCTCACATAGATGATGCTTTCTTTACATTACACAGCTTGGAAACTGCCTCGTGGATGGATCCACGAAGGGATATTTGGAATCACATTCGGTCCTATGTTCTAATAGTAAATATAGTCAGATAAAAACTGGAGAAAAGCTTTCTGAGAAAATGCATGGTGATGTGTGCATTCCACTCAGGGAATGTTAATGTTCTTGTCATAAGGCACAGTTTGAACACTGTTCTTTTAAAAACAAAAGAGTGATATTCGGAGAACATTGAAGCCTATGGCAAAAAGCAAAATGTCGTCCAATATGAAACAGAAAGAAGCACTCGAGGAAATTGCTCCCTGATTTGCCAATTCTTTTCACAGGATTGAAGCTTACTCTACATATCCCAATTTGAATGTCGGCCTCTGAGGATTCTGCGAAGAGATAGTAAGTGGCTACGGGAGGTCTGTGTCTTGCAAGGAAATGTCTCCCATCGAAAATTGGAGAGTAGCATTCTGCACAACTCTTTTGTGATGTTTGTTTTCATCTCAAAGAGTTAAATCATTTTTTGGATTGAGCAGTTTGAAATCACTCTTTCTGTGGAATCTGAGAAACGACAATTGCAGATGTTCTTTAGAGCACCCAGAAAATGAAATAACCTCAGGGAGAAACCAGAAGGAAGCTTTCTGTGAACATGCTCTGTGTCACGTGAATTCTGCACACAGAGTTAAGCTTCTCTTTTCATTGAGCAGTACCATAAACCTGTTTTTGTTTGCAGTGTGAAGGGATATTCAGGAGTCATTTGACGGTTACCGTGAGAAAGGAAACGTCTTCACATAGATACTGGAGAGAAGCTTTCTGGGGAGCTGCTTTGTGACGTGTGCATTCCACTCACAGGCATATACATTCCTCCTCCTAGAGGATTCCATATTCCCTTTTGGAGAAAAAGCTACCAAGAGACATTAAGGAGTGGGGGGGGGGGGGGCTATGGTGAAAAAGGAAATAACCTCAGACAAAAACTGGAAAGATTTCTGTGAAACTGCTTCGTGTTAGATATACTATTCATCTCACATTGTTCAAACCTTTCTTGTATTACGCAGTTTGGAAACTCCATCATGCAGGTATCCACGAAGGGACATTCGGGAGCACATTCTGGCCTTCGGTGAAAGAGGAGATATCATCAGATAAAAACTGGAAAGACGCCTTCTGAGAAACTACTTTGTGATGTATGCATTCCACTCAGAGAGTTATACCTCTTTTCTCACAAGGCAGGTTTTGAACACTGTAACTGTGAAACCGAAACAGTGAATTTTCGGAGCACAGTGAGGACTATGGCAAATAGTGAAAGATACTGAAATAAAATCGAGAAAGAAGCGTTCCAACAATCTGCTCTCTGATATGTGCATTCACGTCACAGAATTCATGCTTATTCTATGTTGCCCAGTTTCGAAATTGTGTCTTTGAATAATCTGTGAAGGGATATTTCGTGAGGCCCAGAGACTTGTGGTGAGCAAGGAAACATCTTCCAATGAAACCTGCAGAGTAACTTTCTGCACAACTGTTTGGCAATGTGTGTATCCGTCTCATAGATTTAAACCGTTCTTTGGACTGAGCAGATTGAAATCACTGTTTTTGTGGAAACTGAGGAAGGACTTTTGGGAATGACTCTTAGAACATGTAGAAAGAAATATCCTCAGGAAAAATCCAGAAGGAAGCTTTCTGTGAAACTACTATGTGTCGTCTTAATTCCTCTCGCTTAGTTAAGTCTCTCCTTACTTTGAGTAGTTTTATAACCCAGTGTATGTTTATCATATGATGGGACATTCGGGAGCACTTTGAGGCTTCCAGTGAAAAAAAAAATATATTCAGCCCAAAACTGGAGAACAGCGTTCCGAGGAACTGCTTTGTGACGTGTGCATTCCAATCACAGTGCTTTCCCTCTCTTCTCATACAGCGTCCAGGAAACAATTTTGGAGTAACAGGTACCAAGTGATATTTGTCAGCATATTGATGCCGATGATGAAATGGGAAATAGGCTCAGACAAATCCTGCAAAGAAGCTTTCTAAGAAATGATTCTGTGATATGTGTAATCATCTCACATAGATAAAGGTTTCCTTACATTACAAAGCTTGAAAACTATCATGGACGGATGCACGAAGGGACTTTCGGGAGCACACTCAGAACTATGGTGAAAAAGGAAATATCTTCAGATAAAAACTTGAAAGAAACATTCTGTGAATCTGTTTTTATCTATGTTTATTCTCACATGGATGAAACTTACTTTATATTTTGCAGCTTGGAAACCCCTCGTGGATGGATCCAAGAAAGGATATTTGGGATCACATTCAGGCTTATGGACAAATAGGAAATATAATGAAATAAAAACTGTAGAGAAGCTTACAGAGAAACTGCTTGGTGATATGTGCATTCCACTCAGGGAGTTTTAATGTTCTTCTCATAAGACACAGTTTGAAAACTGTTGTTGCAAACCAAAGTAGTGATATTCGGAGCACATTGAAGACTTTGGAAA
Organism: Piliocolobus tephrosceles; assembly: GCF_002776525.5. Classification (NCBI taxonomy): domain Eukaryota; kingdom Metazoa; phylum Chordata; class Mammalia; order Primates; family Cercopithecidae; genus Piliocolobus; species Piliocolobus tephrosceles. The sequence goes on along the minus strand of NC_045451.1, from coordinate 25,371,031 downwards.
AAAGTGAAATATCTTCCAATAAAAAACAGAAAGAAGCACCCCCAGCAACTGCTCTTTGACACGACCATTCTTGTCACAATGTTAAATCTTACTGTACATTTTCGAGTTTGAGAATCCACCTCTGAGGGTTCTGCGAAGGGATAGTAAGTGGCAACCGGAGGCCTGTGTAGAGCAAGGAAATGTCTCCCATTGAAAATTGGAGAGAAGCGTTCTGCGCAACTGTTTTGTGATGTTTGTGTTCATCTCAAAGTGTGAAATCATTCTTTGGATTGAGCAGTTTGAAATCACTGTTTCTGTGGAATCTGAGAAAGGACATTTGGAGATGCTCTTTAGAATATCCTGAAAAAGACATAACCTCAGAGAGAAACCAAAAGGAAGCTTTCTGTGAAACTGCTCTATGTCACGTGAATTCCTCTCACACAGTTAAACTTCTTTTTTCATTGAGCAGTATCATAACACTGTTTTCCTTAGACTGTGAAGGGATATTCAGGAGTGATTTGATGCTTACGGTGAGAAAGGAAACGTCTTCAGATAGAAACTGGAGAGAAGCTTTCTGAGGAGCTGCTTTGTGACGTGTGCATTCCACTCACAGAAATATCCCTTTCTTCTCCTAGAGGATCCCGGAATCCCTTTTGGAGAAAAAGCTACCAGAAGACATTAGGGAGTAGAGAAACTGCTTTGGTGAAAAAGGAAGTATCCTCAGACAAACTGGAAAGAAGATTTCTGTGAAAATGCTTCATGCGAGATATATCTATTCATCTCGCATAGTTCAAACCTTTCTTATATTACGCAGTTTGGAAACTCTGTCATGCAAGTGTCTGCGAAAGGACATTCAGGAGCACATACATGCCTACGGTGAAAGAATAAATATCCTCAGATAAAAACTGGATAGGAGATTTCTGAGAAAATATTTTTGAGGTATGCATTCCGCTCAGGGAGTTATACCTCTTTTCTCACAAGGCTGTGTTTAAACACTGTTCCTGTGTAACCGAAATATCCTCAGGTAAAATCCAGAAGGAAGATTTCTGTGAAACCCCTCTGTGACGTCTTAATTCCTCTCACTTCGTTAAGCCTCTCCGTACGTTGAGTACTTTTATAACCCTGTGTTTAGCGATTGATGGGAAATTCGGGAGCACTTTGAGGATTACAGTGAAAAAGCAAATATGTTCAGACCGAAATTGGAGGGAAGCTTTCCGAGGAACTGCTTTGTGATGTGTGCATTCCACTCACAATGTTATACCTCTTTTCTCATAGAACATCGGGGCAATACTTTTGGAGAAACAGGTACCAAGTGATATTCGGGAGCATCTTGAGCCGACGATGAAAAGGGAAATAGCCTCAGACAAAACCTGGAAAGAAGCTTTCTAGGAAATTACTCTGTGATATGTGTAATCATCTCACAGAGATAAAGATTTCCTTTATTCTGTAAAGAGGATTACAGGATCCCTTTTGGAGAAAAAGCTACCAAGAGATATTCGGGAGTATAGGAACGGCTATGGTGAAAAAGGAAATATTTTCAGACAAAATTGGAAAGAAAATTACTGTGAAACTGCTTCCTGTTAGATATATCTATACATCTCGCATAGCTCCAAACTTTCTAATATTACACAGTGTGGATACTCCGTCATGCACAAATCCGTGAAGGGACAATCAAGAGCACATTCAGGCCTATGTTGAAAGAGGAGATATCTTCAGATAAAAACTGGATAGAAGGTTTCTGAAAAAACTACTTGTGATGTATGCATTCCGCTCAGGGAGTTATACCTCTTTTCTCACAAATCAGTGTTTAAAAACAGTTTTGTGTAACTGAAAAGGTGATATTTTGGAGCGCATTGAGGACTATGGCAAATAGTGAAATATACTGCAATAATATCGAGAAAGAAGCCTTCCAAGAATCTACTCTCTCAAATGTGCATTCCCTTCAGAGAATTTATGCTTACTCTATATTGCCCAATTTCGAAATTCTGGCCTTGTAGTATCTGTGAAGGGACATTTAGTGACACTCGGAGGCTTGTGGTGAGCAAGGAAACATCTTGCCATGAAACTTGCAGAGTAATATTCTGAGCAACTGCTTTGTGATGTGTGTATTCGTCTCACAGATTTAAACCGTTCTTTAGATTGAGCAGATTGAAATAAAAGTTTCTGTGGAATCTGAGGAAGAATATTTAGGAATGATGCTTAGAACATGGAGAAACAAAAATCCTCAGGTAAAATCCAGAAGGAAGCTTTCTGTGAAACTACTCTGTGAAGTGTTAATTCCTCTCACTCAGTTAAGTCTCTCCTTACGTTGAGTACTTTTATAATCCTGTGTAAGTTAAACGTGTGATGTGCCATTCGGGAATACTTTGAGGATTACGGTGAAAAAGGAAATATGTACAGACCGAAACTGGATAGAAGCTTTCCGAGAAACTGCTTTGTGATGTGTGCATTTGACTCACAGTGTTATACATCTCTTGTCATACAGCGTCAGGGCAACCCTTTTGGTGAAACAGGTACCAGGTGATATCAGGGAGCATGCTGATGCCAATGATGAAAAAGGAAATAGCCTCAGACAAAACCTGGAGAGAAGCTTTCTAGGAAACTACTCTGTGATATGTGTAATCATCTCACACATGTAAAGGTTTCCTTACATCACACAGCTTGAAAACTATCATGGACGGATCCACATGATAGTGTTTTTGGCAGCACACTCAGGACTGTGTTGAAAAAGGAAATATCTTCAGATAAAAACTGGAAAGAAGCTTTCTGTGAATCTGCTTTTCTCTATGTTTATTCTTCTCACATGGATGAAACTTTCTTTATATTTTGCAGCTTGGAAATTCCCTTGTGGATGGATACACAAAGGGATATTTGGGATGACGTTCGGGCCTATGGTCAAATAGGAAATAGAGTCAGATAAAAACTGGAGAGAAGTTTTCTGAGAACCTGCTTGGTGATGTGTGCACTCCACTCAGGAGGTGTTAATGTTCTTCTCATAAGGCACAGTTTGAACACTGTTCCTGTAAAACCAAGAAAGTGATATTTGGAGCACATTGAAGACTATGGCAAAAAGTGAAATGTCATCCAATAAAAAACAGAAAGGCACACTCGAAAAACATGCTCTCTGACATGCTCATTCTTTTCACAGGGTTAAAGCTTACTCTACATTTCCCAGTTTGAAAGTAGGCCTCTGAGGGTTCTGCGAAGGGATAGTAAATGGCAACTGGAAGGCTGTGTCGAGCAAGGAAATGTCTCCCAACGAAAATTTGACAGAAGCTTTCTGCGCAACTCTTTTGTGATGTTTGTGTTCATCTCAAAGAGTTAAATCATTTTTTGATTTGAGCAGATTGAAATCACTATTTCTGTGGAATCTGAGAAATGACATTTGGAGACGATCTTTAGAATATCCTGAAAAAGACATAACCTCAGAGAGAATCCAGAAAGAACCTTTCTGTGAAACTGCACTGTGTCACCTGAATTCTGCTCATACAGTAAAGCTTCTCTTCTCATTGAGCAGTATCATAACACACTTTTTCTTTAGACTGCGAAGGGATATTCAGGGGGCGATTTGAGGGTTGCAGTGAGAAAGGAAACGTCTTCAGATAGAAACTGGAGAGAAGCTTTCTGAGGAGCTGCTTTGTGACGTGTGCATTCCACTCACAGAAATATACCTTTCTTCTCCTAGAGGATTCCGGAATCAGTATTGGAGAGAAAGATACCAAGAGACATTCGGGAGCATAGGGATGGCTATGGTGAAAAAGTAATTCTCCTCAGACAAAACTGGAAAGAAGATTTCTGTGAAACTGCTTCGTGTTAGATATATCTATTCATCTCACATAGTTCAAACCTTTCTTATCTTACGCAGTTTTGAAACTAAATCATGCACGTATCTGCAAAGGGACATTCGGGAGCACATTCAGGCCTACAGTGAAAGAGGAGATATATTCAGATAAAACCTGGATTGAAGCTTTCTGAGAAACTGCTTGTGATGTATGCATTCCGCTCAGGGGTTTATACCTGTTTTCTCACAAGACAGTGTTTAAACACTGTTTCTGTGTAACCGAAAAAGGGATATTTCGGAGCGAATTGAGGACTATCGCAAATAGTGAAATATATTGCATTAAAACCGAGAAAGAAGCATTCCAAGAATCTGCTCTCTGATATGTGCATTCACTTCACGGAATTTATGCTTACTCTATGTTTCCCAATTTCGAAATTCTGTCTTTGAAGAATATGTGAAGGGATATTTAGAGACGCCTGGAGGCTTGTGGTGAGCAACGAAACATGTTCCGATGAAACCTGCAGAGTAACATTCTGAGCAACTGCTTTGCAATGTGTGTATTTGTCTCATAGATTTAAACCGTTCTTTAGATTAAGAAGATTGAAATCACTGTATTTGTGGAATCTGAGGAAGAACATTTGGGAACGAACTTTAGAACATGGAGAAAGAAATATCCTCAGGTAATATCCAGAAGGAAGCTGTCTGTGAAACTACTCTGTGTCGTCTTAATTCCTCTCACTCAGTTAAGTCTCTCGTTACATTGAGTACTTTTATAACCCTGTGTAAGTTTAGTGTGTGATGGGCCATTCGGGAATACTTTGAGGCTCACGGTGAAAAAGGAAATATGTTCAGACCGAAAGTGGATAGAAGCTTTCCGAGGAACTGCATTGTCACGTGTGCATTCCACTCACAGTGTTATACATCTCTTCTCCTACAGCGTCAGGGCAACCCTTTTGGTGAAACAGGTACCAGGTGATATTCGGGAGCATGTTGATGCCGATGATGAAAAGGGAAATAGCCTCAGACAAAACCTGGAAAGCAGCTTTCTAGGAAACTACTCTGTGATATGTGTAATCATCTCACATAGAGGCCAACAGAGTGACCTGTGGAGCTCTCGGACGGAGTTCCTGCAGTCCCAACAGGAGTGGGGAGGCTGGGATATCCGCGCCGCCCTCTGCCTGTAGTGGCTTTTCTGACAGTGGGAGGGCAATAGGCAGGGCACGGGCGTGTCGAGGGGCGTTCCGCAAGTGCGACCATGTGAATCTTGGTCTCCTTGGATTGATGTCACCTGGCGCATGCCCAGTTGTTCTGCACCTTCCCAGACACCGGCTGCATTTTTACGTGCGCCAGAAAAGTTGGTGATGGAGATCCCGGAAGTGCGCCATCTTACCTCCGTTCGTCCAAACAGCCCAACCATATATTGGTAATAGTGATAAGGGGTGCCGTGGTCTGTCTGGCTACTTCCTGTTGCTAAGGGGTGTCGTTAAGGCCCGTGCCTATGGTTGGTATTTGGACATATGGATGAAGAATAAAATAAGGCACAATATTAGTCTAGGAATGAGGAATGGAAGCATTTGTTGGAATATGGGCAAAACCCAGAAGGATACTACTGGCAAGGCTGGGAGTATGAGACAGTTAAGAAAATTAAGTATGTTTGAGGAGAGTGGAGGAAAGCCAAACTGATTTCCACTGATTGCTTTCGGTAGGGGCAGTTTTTAGCTGGGAATCCGGAACGAGTGCCAAAGTAGTTGTTGGCCAGGCAGCAATTGAGGAGTGGAGATTTTGTGGAGTGGATGGCTTTCCATCTACTCCTACTACAGAGACATTGGATGGAAGGCTAGGTCCAGATAAGGACGCGAAAACAGAATAGGAAGCCTCGCTGGCGATTAAGAAATTATTTGTCTTACCCGCTACCAGGAGACTTATCAGCAGCTCGGGGAGGGTAATGGGTGTCCCCGAGTCTTGGCACCTTCAGTTGACATCATCCAGATGTAGGAGCTGGAAGGGGCTTCCAGGATCCTAGGAAAGGGGGTCACGTGGAGACGCGGCACCTGTTCTCAGGGTGGGGCAATCAGACTTACGGTGTCCTCCATGCTGGCAAGCAGGGCAGGGTGTTGCTGGTGGACGAGGGTTAGGACATTCAGTGGTCCAATGTTTTGAGGCCTTGCACTTATAGCAAGGTGGCTTTGGGGCTCGGGGACCTTGCGCACACCTGTTGGCAAAGTGTCCTGCCTTGCCGCACTTAGAGCAGGCTCCTTTTGTAGCCTTGGATTCTGCGGGGTGTGTGCTCTCTGGCCTGGGGTTATGACTGGGCTGTAAACCACTGCTAGGGGCTGAACCTTCTGTTCAAGGCGAACCTGTCGCTGTGCTTCAGCCGTCTCCTCTCTGGACTTATAGACCTTAAAGGCTAATTTAAGTAGGTCTTGTAATTGTGTCTGAGCACCATCCTCTAGCTTTTGAGGTTTTTTTTTTTTTTTACGAATGTCAGGAGATGATTGAGTAATGAAATAAGACGCCAAAATGGTGGCTCCTGTGGGGGAGGCCGGATCTAACCGGGTATATTGGGTTAGAACCTCAGTCAGCCGATTTAAGAATGCGGCTGGATTTTCTTCTGGAATTTGAACTAAATTCCTTTATGTATATGGTAGGATTAGCTGAGAAATCACCTAAACGCTTCTCAATATTGGAATGATCGCCCAGTGAAAAAGGGACATGTACTCTGACTAACCCCTCCACCCCAGCTACCTCTCCCAAAGGTGCTAACACTGTAAGATGGTGAGGGGCAGGAGTGGGAGTGTTAGCGGGGCACTTAGAGCGGGTGTGGACAGAGATAGGGGGACCTAGGTGGCCGGCTAAGGATGTGGAAGGGGGCACGGTTGCGAGCAGGCTACCAGTCGATGAGGAGCAAGGAGGAGGAGTCTGGGCAGGAAGGGAGGAGCTGGAGAGAGCAGGGAGAGAAGGAAGAGTGTAGGGCAGATCGGGGCGAGAGCATAAGGCCCAAAAGCCTTGTATGTAATAAATTTCAGACCACTTGCTTAGCCACTGGCAGATATTGCTGAGGTCGATCATGCCACAGTGGAAAGGAAAATTCATCACTTCCTCCTAAGGTCTTGTTCGAGCTGTAAGGTTTTTAAATTGGCTAGGAGGCACCCTAAGGGGGTGCTCTTTGGAAATTCGGACTGGTGTTTTTCCTTTTGTTTCCTCTTTACTTACACAATGGACACAATGGAAATCGAAGTGGATCTCTGCCTGGCTTCAAAACGTCCTTTGGAACCAGCAGAGACAGACTGGAGGCTCTTGGAGCCAAGGTGGAGATCACCTTCAGGCGGACGTGTCCGTCCAGAACGGGTCTCCCGAACCACTTGGAGGCTCAAAAGTGGGCCTCAGACTTCCGTAGGATTTTTGGCCAAGGGAGGTAAAGAGGAGACAAGGGCACTTACCCCAGAGAGGCCTTGAGGGTGAGGGAAGCGGGTCTCAGGTCCTGTTCCATCTGCGGCATGGAAGGAGGAGGAGAAGGCTCCCCGGACCCTGGGGCCGTGAGGAGGGTCTCCTCCCGGGTTTGGCACCAACTTATTTGTTTTTCTAAGACCACTAGAGCGAGCACAAAAGAACCAGCGAGTAGACAAGGTTAGGAGCAAAACTGCAAATTTATTTTTGGTCACCTAGATTCAGAAAAGAAGGTGGGTAGGGAGAGGTCTGTCAGCCTCCAGCAAAGGAGGCCAAGAGAGTCGCCCAGTGGAGATGTCAGACAGAGATCCTAATGCAGTCCCGAGAGGAGTGTGGGATCGGGAAGTCCACGCGAGACGCTCACCGGGAGCAGCTTTTCTAGGAGAGGGAGGCAATAGACGGGGCACGGGCGTGTCGGGGGCTTTCCGTAGGTGCGACCAGGTAAACCTTGGTCTCTTCGAATTGACCTCATCTGGAACATGACTGGTTGATCTGCACTTTCCCGGGCATTGGCTGCATATTCGCTCACTCGGGAAAAGTTGGTGATGAAGAACCCGGAAGTGTGCCATCTTGCCTCCGTTTATCCAAACACGTACGTTGAGTAGGTTTAAAACCCTGTGTATGTATAGCGTGTGACGGGACATTCGGGAGCACTTTGAGGCTTATGGTGAAAAAGGAAATATGTTCAGACCGAAACTGGAGAGAAGCTTTTCAAGGAACTGCTTTGTGACGTGTGCATTTCATTCACAGTGTTATACTTCTCTTCTCATACAGTGTCGGGAAAACCCTTTTGGAGAAACAGGTACCAGGTGACATTTGGGAGAATGTTGATGCCAATGATGAAAAGGGAAATAGCCTCAGACAAAACCTGGAAAGAAGTTTTCTAGGAATCTACTCTGTGATATGTGTAATCACCTCACAGAGATAAAGGTTTCCTGACATTACACAGCTTGAAAACTGTCATGGATGCATCCACGAAGGGATTTTCAGGAGCACACTCAGGACTGTGTTCAAAAAGGAGATATCATCTGATAAAAACTGGAAGGAAGATTTCTGTGAATCTCCTTTTCTCTATGTTTATTCTTCTCACATAGATGAAGCTTTCTTTACATTACGCATCTTGGAAACTCCCTCATGGATGGATCCTCGTAGGGATATTTGGGATCACATTCGGGCCTATGGTCAAATAGGACATAGAGTCAGATAAAAACTGGAGAGAAGCTTTCTGAGAAACTGCTTGGTGATGTGTGCGTTCCACACAGAGAGTTTTAATGTTCTTCTCATAAGGCAAAGTTTGAACACTGTTCCTGTAAAACCAAAAGAGTGATATTCGGAGCACATTGAAGACTACAGCAAAAAGTGAAATGTCGTTCAATAAAAAACAGAAAGAAGCACTCGAAGAAACTGCTCTCTGACATGCCCATTCTTTTCACAGCGTTAAACCTTACTCTACATTTCCCAGTTTGAAAGTCGACCTCTGAGGGTCCTGCAAAGGGATAGTAAGTGGCAACCGGAGAACGGTGTCGAGAGAGGAAATGGCTCCCATAGAAAATTGGAGAGAAGCTTTCTGTGTATCTCTTTTGTGATGTTTGTATTCATCTCAAAGAGTTAAATCATTCTTTGGATTGAGCAATTTGAAATCACTGTTTCTGTGGAATCTGAGAAAGGACATTTGGAGACGCTCTTTAGAATACCCTGAAAAAGAAATAACCTCAGAGAGAAACCAGAAGGAAGCTTTCTCTGAACCTGCTCTGTATCACGTGAATTCCACTCATAGTTAAGCTTCTCTTTTCATTGAGCAGTATCATAACACTGTTTTTGTTTAGACTGTGAAGGGATATTCAGGAGAGATTTGAGGGTTACAGTGAGAAAGGAAACGTCTTCAGATAGAAACTGGACAGAAGCTTTCCGAGGAGCTGCTTTGTTACGTGTGCATTCGACTCACAGAAATATAGCTTTCTTCTCCTTGAGGATTCTGGACTCCCTTTTGGTGAATAAGCTACCAAGAGACATTCGGGAGTATAGGGACTGCTATGGTGAAAAAGGAAATACCCTCAGTCAAAAACTGGAAAGAACATTTGTGTGAAAATGCTTCGTGTTAGATATATCTCTTCATCACGCATAGTTAAAACCTTTCTTATATTACGCAGTTTGGAAACTCTGTCATGCACGAATCCGCGAAGGGACATTTCGGAGCACATTCAGCCCTACAGTGAAAGAGGAGATATTCTCAGATAAAAACTGGATAGAAGCTTTCTGAGAAACTACTTGTGATTTAAGCATTCCGCTCAGGGAGTTATAACTCCTTTCTCACAATGTAGTGTTTAAACACTAATCCTTTCTAACCGAAAAAGTGATATTTCGGAGGGCATTGAGTACTATGGCAAATAGCAAAGTATACTGAAATAAAATCGAGAAAGAGGTGTTCCAGGAAACTGCTCTCTGATATGTGCATTCACTTCACAGAATTTAAGCTTACACTATGTTGCTCAGTTTCGAAATTCTGTCTTTGAGGAATCAGTGAAGGGGTATATAATGGCGGCAGGAGGCTTGTGGTGAGCAGGGAAACATCTTCCGGTGAAACCTGCAGAGTAACTTTCTGAGCAACTGCTTTGCGATGTCCGTATTTGTCTCATAGATTTAAACCATTCTTTGGATAGAGCAGTTTAAAATCACTGTTTTTGTGCAATCTGGGGAAGGACATTTGGGAACGATCCTTAGAACATGGAGAAAGAAATATCCTCAGGTAAAATCCAGAAGGAAGCTTTCTGTGAAACTACACTGTGTCATCCTAATTCTTCTCGCTTAGTTACGCCTCTCCTCATGGTGAGTTTTATACCCCTGTGTATGTTTAGCATGTGATGGGACACTCGGAAGCACTTTGAGGCTTATGGAGAAAAAGGAAATATGTTCAGATAGAAACTGGAGAGAATCTTCCGTGGAACTGCTTTGTGACATGTGCATTCCACTCACAGAAATATACCTTTCTTCTCCTAGAGGATATTGAAATCCATTTTGGAGAAAAAGCTACCAAGAGACATTTGGGAGTATAGGGACGGCTATGGTGAAGAAGAAACTATCCTCAGACAAAACTGGAAAGAAGATTTGTGTGTTACTGCTTCATGTTAGATGTATCTATTCATCTCGCATATTTCAAACCTTTCTTATGTTACACTGTTTGGAAACTCCGTCATGCATGCATCCACGAAGGGACATTTGAGAGCACATTCAGACCTTCAGTGAAAGAGGAGGTATCATCAGATAAAAATGGAAAGAAGCTTTCTGAGAAACCACATTGTGATGAATGCACTCCGCTCAAAGAGTTATACCTCTTTTCTCACAAGTCAGGGTTTGAACACTGTTCTTGTGAACCAGAAAAAGTGATGTTTTGGAGCGCACTGAGGACTATGATGAATAGTGAAACATACTGAAATAAGATAGAGAAAGAAGCGTTCCAACAATTTGCTCTCTGATATGTGCATTCATTTCACAGAATGTATGCTTACTCTATGTTGTCCAGTTTCGAAATTCTGTCTTTGAAGAATCTGTGAAGGTATATTTAGTGACGCATAGAGGCTTGTGGTGAGCAAGGAAACATCTTCCGAAGAAACCTGCAGAGGAAGTTTCTGAGCCACTGCTTTGCGATACGTGTATTCGTCTCATAGATTTAAACCGTTCTTTGGATTGAGCAGATTGTAATCACTGTTTTTGTGGAATATGAGGAAGGATATTTGGGAATGATCCTTAGAACATGGAGAAAGAAATATCCTCATTTAAAATCCAAAAGGATGCTTTCTGTGAAACCACTCTGTGTCGTCTTAATTCCTCTCGCTTAGTTAAGCCTCTCCGTACGTTGAGTAGTTTTATAACCCTGTGCATGTTTAGCATATGATGGGACATTCGGGAGCACTTTGAGGCTTATGGTGAAAAAGGAAATATGATCATACCAAAACTGGAGAGAAGCTTTCTGTGTAACCGATCTGTGATGAATGAATTCCACTCACAGTGGAATTCTTTTTGCAAACAGAGGCGGGGAAACACTTTTGGAGAAACAGGTACCTAGTGATATTCGGGAGCATGTTGATGCCGATGATGCAAAGGGAAATAGCCTCAGACAAACCTGGAAAAAGGCTTTCTAAGAAACTACACTGTAACATGTGTACTCATCTCACATAGACAAATGTTTCCTTATATTACACAGCTTGAAAACTGCCATGCACGGATCCACGAAGGGACTTTCGGGAGCACACCCAGGACTGTGGTGAAAAAGGAAATATCTGAAGATAAAAACTAGAAAGAATCTTTCTGTGAATCTGTTTTATCTATGTTTATTCTTCTCACATAGATGAAGCTTTCTTAACATTACGCAGCTTGGAAACTCCTTCGTGGATGGATCCACGAAGGGATATTTGGGATCATATTCGGGCCTATGGTCGCATAGAAAATATAGTCAGATAAAAACTGGAGAGAAGCTTTCAGGAAACTGCTTGGTGATTTGAGCATTCCACTCAGGGAGTTTTAATGTTCTTCTCATAAGGCACAGTTTGAACACTGTTCCTGTAAAACCAAAAGAGTGACATTCGGAGCACATTGAAGACTATAGTAAAAAGTGAAATGTCATCCAATAAAAGACACAAAGAAGCAGTCGAGGAAACTGCTCTCTGACATGTCCATTCTTTTCACAATGTTAAAGCTTACTGCACATTTCCCAGTTTGAAAGTCGGCCTCTGAGGTTTCTGCGAAGGGATAGTAAGGGGCAACCGGAGGCCTGTCTCAAGCAAGGAAATGATTCCCATCGAAAATTGGAGAGAAGCTTTCTGTGCAACTCTTTTTTGATGTTTGTGTTCATCTAAAAGATTTAAATCATTCTTTGGATTGTGCAGTTTGAAATCACTGTTTCGGTGGAATTGGAGAAAGGACATTTGGAGAAGCTCTTTAGAATATCCTGAAAAAGACATAACCTCAGAGAGAAACCAGGAGGAAGCTTTCTGCGAACCTCCTCTGTGTCAGGTGAATTACGCTCACAAATTAAGCTTCTCTTTTCATTGAGCATTATCATAACATTGTTTTTGGTTAGACTGCGAAGGGATATTTAGGAGGAATGTGAGTGTTACGGTGAGAAAGGAAACCTCTTCAGATAGAAACTGGAGAGAATCTTTATGAAGAGCTGCTTGGTGACGTGTGCATTCCACTCACAGAAATATACCTTTCTTCTCCTAGAGGAGTCCGGAATCCCTTTTGGAGAAAATGCTACCAAGGTACATTTGGGAGTATAGGGACGGCTATGTTGAAAAAGGAAATATCCTCAGACAAAACTGGAATAAAGATTTCTGTGAAACTGCTTTGTGTTAGATATATCTATTCATCTCGCATATTTCAAACCTTTCTAATACTAAGCAGTTTGGAAAGACCGTCATGCACGAATCCGCAAAGGGACATTTGGGAGCACATTCAGGCCTATGGTGCAAGAGGAGAAATCTTCAGATGAAAACTGGATAGAAGCTTTATGAGAAACTACTTGTGATATATAAATTCCGCTCAGGCAGTTATACCTCTTTTCCTACTGTGCAGTGTTTAAACACTGTTCCTGTGTAACAGAAAAGTGATATTTCCAAGCACACAGAGGACTATGGCAAATAGTGAAATATCCTGAAATAAAATCGAGAAAGAAGCGTTCCAGGAATCTGGTCTCTGATATGTGCATTCACTTCACAGAATTTATACTTACTCTATGTTGCCGAGTTTCGAAATTCTGTCTTCGAAGAATCTGTGAAGGAAATTTAGTGACGCCCGGAGGCTTGTTGTGAGCAAGGAAACATCTTCCGATGAAACCTTCAGAGTAACTTTCTGAGCAACTGCTTTATGATGTGTGTATTCGTCTCATAGATTTAAACCGTTCTTTGGATTGAGCAGATTGAAATCACTCATTTGTGGAATCTGAGAAAGGACATTTGGGAACGATTATTAGAACATGGAGAAAGAAATATCCTCAGGTAAAATCCACAAGGAAGCTTTCTGTGAAACTACTCTGTATCGTCTTAATTCCTCTCGCTTAGTTAAGCCTCTCTTTACGTTAAGTTTTTTTATAACCCTGTGTATGTTTAGCGTGTGATGGGACATTCGGGAGCACTTTGAGGCTTACAGTGAAAAAAGAAATATGTTCAGACCGAAACTGGAGAGAAGCTTTCCAAGAAATTGCTTTGTGACATGTGCATTCCTCTCCCAGTTTTATCCCTCTTTTCTCATACAGCATCAAGGAAACCCTTTTGGAGAAACAGGTACCAGGTGATATTCGGGAGCACGTTGATGCAGATGATGAAAAGGGAAAGAGCCTCAGACAAAAAATGGAAAAATCTTTCTAGGAAACTAGTCTCTGATATGTGTAAAAATGTCATATAGATAAATGTTTACTTACATGACACAGCTTGAAAACTGTCATGGGCGGATCCATGAAGGGACTTTCGGGGGCACATTCAGGACTATGGTGAAAAAGGAAATATCTTCAGATAAAAACTGGAAAGAAGCTTTCTGTGAGTATGCTTTATTCTGTGTTTATTCTTTTCACAAAGATGCAGCTTTCTTTACATTACGCTCTTGGAAACTCCCTCGTGGAGGGATCCACGAAGGGATACCCTGGATCACATTTGGGCTTACGGTCAAATAAGAAATAGAGTCAGATAAAAACTGGAGAGGAACTTTATGAGAAACTGCTTCGTAATGTGTGCATTCTGCTCCGAAAGTTTTAGTGTTCTTCTCATAATGCACAGTTTGAACACTGTTCCTGTAAAACAAAAAGAGTAACATTCGGAGCACATTGAAGACTATGGCAAAAAGTGAAATGTCGTCCAATAAAAAACACAAAGAAACACTCGAAGAAACTGCTCTCTGACATGCCCATTCTTTTCGCAGGGTTAAAGTTTACTGTACATTTCCCAGTTTGAAAGTTGGCCAATGAGGTTTCTTCATAGGGATAGTAAGTGGCCACTGGAGGCCTGTGTCGAGCAAAGAAATGTCTCCCATAGAAAATTGGAGAGAAGCTTTCTACGCAACTATTTTGTGATGTTTGCGTTCATCTCCAAGAGTTAAATCATTCTTTGTATTGAGCAGTTTGAAATCACTCTTTCTGTGGAATCTGAGAAAGGACATTTGCAGACACTCTTTACAATATCCTGAAAAAGACATAACTTGAGAGAGAAACCAGAAGGAAGCTTTCTGTGAAACTGTACTGTGTCACTAGAATTCCACTCACACAGTTAACCTTCTCTTTTCATTGGGCAGTATCATAATACTGTTTTCGTTTAGGCTGCAAGGGAATATTCACGAGCGATTTGAGAGTTACGGTGAGAAAGGAAACGTATTCAGATAGGAACTGGGGCGAAGCTTTATGAGGAGCTGCTTTGTGATGTTCGCATTCCACTCACAAAAATATACCTTTCTTCTCCTAGAGGATTCCGGAATCCTTTTTGGAGAAAAAGATACCAGGAGACATTCGGGAGTATAGAGACGGCTGTGGTGAAAAAGGAAATATCCTCAGACAAAAGTGGAAAGAAGATTTCTGTGAAACCACTTGGTGTTAGATATATCCATTCATCTCACATAGTTCAACCTTTCTTTATTACGCAGTTTGGAAACTCCGTCATGCACGAATCTGTGAAGGGACATTCAGGAGCGCACTCAGGCCTATGTTGAAAGAGGAGATATCTTCTGATAAAAAAATGGATAGAAGCTTTCTGAAAAAACTACTTGTGATGTCTGCATTCCACTCAGAGAGTTATACCTCTTCTCTCACAAATCAGCGTTTCAACACTGTTCCTGTGTAACTGAAAAAGTGATATTTCACAAGGCACTGAGGACTATGGCAAATAGTGAAATATACTGCAATAATATCGAGAAAGAAGCCTTCCAAGAATCTGTTCTCTCATATGTGCATTCACTTCAGAGAATTTATGCTGACTCTATGTTGCCCAAATTCGAAATTCTGTCTATGAAGAATCTGTGAAGGGATATTTAGTGATGCTCAGAGGCTTGTGGTGAGCAAGGAAGCATCTTCCGATGAAACCTGCAGAGTAATATTCTGAGCAACTGCTTTGTGATGTGTGTATTCGTCTCATAGATTTAAACCGTTCTTTGGATTGAGCAGATTGAAATCACGGTTGTTGTGGAATCTGAGGAAGAACATTTAGGAACGATGCTTAGAACATGGAGAACGAAATATCCTCAGGTAAAATCCAGAAAGAAGCTTTCTGTGAAACTACTCTGTGTCGTCTTAATTCCTCTCACTCAGTTAAGTCTCTCGTTACCTTGAACACTTTTATAACCTTGTGTAAGTTTAGAGTGTGATGGGCCATTCGGGAGTACTTTGAGGCTTATGGTGAAAAAGGAAATATGTTCAGACCGAAACTGGATAGAAGCTTTCTGAGGAATTGCGTTGTGATGTGTGCATTCCACTCACAGTTATACATCTCTTCTCATACAGCGTCGGGGCAACCCCTTTGGTGAAACAGGTACCAGGTGATATTGGCCAGCATGTGGATGTTGATGATGAAAACGGAAATAGCCTCAGACAAAACCAGGAAAGAAGCTTTCTAGGAAACTATTCTGTGATATGAGTAATTATCTCACATAGATAAAGGTTTCCTGACATTACACAGCTTGAAAACTGTCATGGACGGATCCACAAAGGTTTTTTCGGGAGCACCCTCAGGAATGTCGTGAAAAAGGAAATATCTTCAGATAAAAACTGGAAAGAGGCTTTCTGTGAATCTGATTTTCACTATGTTTATTATGCTCACATAGATGAAGCTTTCTATACACTACGCAGTTTGGAAACTCCCTTATAGATGGATCCACGAAGGGATATTTGGGATCACGATTGGGCCTATGGTCAAATAGGAAATAGAGTCAGATAAAAACTGGAGAGAAGCTTTCTGAGAAACTACTTGCGATGTATGCATTCCGCTCAGGGAGTTATACCTCTTTTCTCACAAGGCAGTGTTTAAAAACAGTTCCTGTGTAACTGAAAAAGTGATATTTCGGAGCACACTGAGGACTATGGCAAATAGTGAAATATACTGAAATAAAATCGAGAAAGAAGCCTTCCAAGTATCTGCTGTCTCATACGTGCAGTAACTTCATAGAATTTATGCTTACTCTATGTTGCCCAGGTTTGAAATTCTGTCTTTGAAGAATCTGTGAAGGGATATTTAGTGATGCCCGGAGGCTTGTGGTGAGCAGGGAAACATCTTCCAATGAAACCTGCAGTGTAACTTTCTGAGCAACTGCTTTGCGATGTGTGTATTCGTCTCGAAACCATTCTTGAATTGAGCAGATTGAAATCACTGTTTTTCTGGAATCTGAGGAAGGACATTTGGGAACGATCCTTAGAACATGGATATAGAAATATCCTCAGGTAAAATCCAGAAGGAAGCTTTCTGTGAAACTACTCTGTGTCGTCTTAATTCCTCTCGCTTAGCTAAGCCTCTTCTTACGTTGAGTAGTTTTGTAACCCTTTGTATGTTTACCGTGTGATGGGACTTTCTGGAGCTCTTTGGGGTTTACGGTGAAAAAGGACATTGATTTGTTTTTCTAAAGACCACCAGAAAGAGCACAAAAGAACCAGCGAGCAGGTAAGGGTAGGAGCAAAACTGCGATTTTATTTTGGTCACCTAGCTTCAGGGAAGTAGGTAGGTAGGGAGAGGTCTGTCGGCCTCTGGCAAAGGAGGCCAACAGAGTCGCCTGTGGAGCTCTCAGACGGAGTTCCTTCAGTCCCGACAGGAGTGGGGAGGCTGGGAAATCCGCACCGTGCTCTGCCGGGGGCAGCTTTTCTTAGAGTGGGAGGGCAATAGGCGGGGCACGGGCGTGTCTGGGGGCCTTCCGCAGGTGTGACCAGGTAAATCTTTGTCTCTTCAGATTGACTTCACCTGGTGCATGCCCGGTTTGTCTGCACCTTCCCATGTGCCAGCTGCAATTTAGCGTGTGCAGGAAAAGTTGTTGATGAAAAACCCGGAAGTCAGGCATCTTACTTCCATTCGTCCAAACAGAAATATTTTCAGACCGAAACCGGAGAGAAGCTCTCCGATAATCTGCGTTGTGACGGGTGCATTGTACTCACAGAAATACACCTTTCTTCTCCTAGAGGATCCCGGAATCCCTTTTGGAGAAAAAGCTACCGAGAGACATTCAGGAGTAGAGGGACGGCTATGGTGAAAAACAAAATATCCTCGAAAAAATTGGAGAGAAGATTTCTGTGAAACTGCTTCCTGTTAGATATACCTATTCATCTTGCATAATTCAAACCTTTCTTTTATGACGCAGTATGCAAACTCCGACATGCACGAATCCGCGAAGGGACATACGGGAGCACATACACGCCTACGGTGAAAGACGAGATATCTTCAGATAAAAACTGGAAAGAAGCTTTCTGAGAAACTACTTGCAATGTATGCATTCCGCTCAGGGAGTTATACCTCTTTTCTCAAACGACAGTGTTTAAACACAGTTCCTGTGTAACCAAAAAAGAGATATTTCGGCGCGCATTGAGGACTATGGCAAATAGTGAAATATACTGAAATAAAATCGAGAAAGAAGCGTTCTAAGAATCTGCTCTCTGATATGTGCATTCACTTCACAGAATTTATGCTTACTCTATGTTGCCCATTTTCGAAATTCTGTCTTTGAAGAATCTGTGAAGGGATATTTAGTGACGCCCGTAGACATTTGGTGAGCAGGGAAACATCTTCCGATGAAATCTGCAGAGTAACATTCTGAGCAACTGCTTTGTGATGTGTGTATTCATCTCATAGATTTAAACCGTTTTTTAGATTGAGCAGATTGAAATCACTGTTTCTGTGGAATCAGAGGAAGAACATTTGGGAAAGATCCTTAGAAGATGGAGAAAGAAATATCCTCAGGTAAAATCCAGAAGGAAGTTTCTGTGAAACTACTCTGTGTCGTCTTTATTTCTCTTGCTTATTTAAGCCTCCCCTCATCGATTTGTTTTTCTAAGACCACCAGAGCTAGCACAAAAGAACCAGTGAGAAGGCGAGAGTAGGAGCAAAACTGCAAGTTTATTTTTGGTCACCCAGCTTTCAGGGAAGAAGGTGGGTAGGGAGAGGTCTGTCGGCCTCCGGCAAAGGAGGCCAAGAGAGTCGCCCCATGGAGCTCTGGGATGGCGTTCCTAATGCAGGCCCGACAGGAGAGGGGTGTTGGGAAGTCCGCATGAGATGCTCACCAGGAACTGCTTTTCTAGGAGTGGGATGGCAGTAGGCGGGGCACGGGGGTGTCGAGGGCATTCACTAGGTTTGACAAGGTAAATCTTGGTCTCTTCGGATTGTCGTCACCTGGCGCATGCCCGGTTGGTCTGCACCTTCCCGGGCGCCGGCTGCATTTATGCGCGCGTGGCAAAAATTGGTGATGAAGAACCCGGAAGTGCGCCATCTTGCCTCCGTTTATCCAAACACTCCAACCTATGATTGATAATAGTGATAAGGGGTGCCGTGGCCTGTCTGGATACTTCCTGCTCTTAAGGGGCGTCGTTAAGTTCGGGGACTATGGTTGGTATTTGGACGTACAGATGAATAATAAAATGAGGCACAGTATTAGTATAGGAATGAGGAATGGAAGCATTTGTTGGAATATGGGCAAAATCCAGAAGGAAGGTCCTGGTAAGGTTGGGGTATTAAGGTTCTGTATTTCAGTTTTTTATTTCATTGAGGGTTTGAATGTTAGTGTCTACTAGGCCTGACTTGCTAACATAAGAGCAGCACTCTTCTCCAAGGAACAGACAAGTGCCTCCTTTTTCAGCTGTAAGCAAGTCTAGGGGTCGCCTGTTTTGGGCAGCTACTTGGGCTATTGAGGTATTTCGGTGCTGCAGGGAGGCCAGGCTTTCACCTGATTCCAGTAACTAGAGTGAGGAAAGCAGCCCATTTTTGTAAGCGACGTCCAAGAGGGTGTAGCTGCAGTGTCAGTTCGACTAATTCAGCCTTGCTATACAGGGTGAGCTGGGCACTAAGGATACTGGGACACAGAGAGATTGAGATTGAGTTGTGACAGTTTGGTTAAAGGTTTTATAAAGGGTCCCCTTGCACCAGAAATAGCCTCCAATGGGGGCTGTTTGGCCTCCATTGGGCACCTGAGTATGATTACCCCAGGATGAATTTGGGGTTGAATAACAAAAAGGAAGGATTGGGCTATTTGGATTTTGGTATGGTGGCGCCTGGAGTGTGAGTAAATTGTGGGATGTTTGACGAGTTGTGTTGAAGGCCACGGGCAGGGGGTTGCCACTGGGTGGGGGTGCTTCTAAAGCCTCACAGTGGAAACAATAGGAGAGATTGGTTATATTCTCAGTGTAGGTTAAGTTTAGCCCTTGTCGTATAAGTGTGGCCCATGAGAAGGGGTCTCTATTGTCCGGAGAGAAGTTTGACAGCCTTAAGGGAGACAACTGGCAGAACTGTGTCCTACTGAGTGTGTTCGGCTGTCTTGTGAGAAAGTTTCAGTGATGAAAAAAAAATTGCCGTACAGTAGGCGGACTAGGAAAAGTCTGAGTGTATGAGTGAGACAGCAATATAATTATAAAATGAGACTTCATTTTCAGTGTAGTCACAGAGGGACTCTTGACACTCAAAATGTTCGATTAAGGTTAGGAGACAAGAGAACCACTGCTCTGGACTATGGTCTGGAGGTAGATATGGGTCTGGGGTTATGTATTGAATGTCTGATAGGTTTACGTAGAGGATGTTGAGAAAGCGAGCTAATCCCCAGGGGTCTGGGAGCATGAGATAGTCAAGGAGGTTTTGTAAGTTTGAGGCAAGTGGAAGAAAGTTGAACTGATGTCCACTGATTGTTCTCAGTGGGGGCCTTTTTTACCTGGGAAATATCAATCCAATGTGTGTGTCCTAGGAGTTTTGCTGCTGTATGTGTAGACAGGAGGACAGTGTATGGGCTTTTCCACCTGGGCTGTAAGTCTTTGTCTTGGATATCTTTTATGTACACTTGGTCTCCAGGACTGAGGGAGAGATGTGGGTTGTAGGCATCTGTTGGAGGAGGGTGTGTTAACTCAGCATGTTGTCTTAGGAGTTGTCTGAGAAGAGTGAGATATGGGAGGTATGTCGCCAAAGGGGCGGGCAGGGAAGGTATTTGCTGGAGGGTTAAGGGCCTTCCATAGACTAATTTGAACGGACTGAGGCATGTTGGGCTTTGAGGTGCTGCCCGCCACCGGGTCAGGGCTAAGGGAAGGAGGGTTACCCACGACTGCCGGGTTTCGATTGAGAGTTTGGTGAGCTGTTGTTTGATGAGTCTGTTAGCCTTTTCCACTTTACCAGAAGACTGAGGCCTATAAGGGATATGGAGTTTCCAGGTGATGGGTAGGAGGGCTGCCACCTGTTGGACTACCTTGGAGATGAATGCTGGACCGTTGTCAGATTGAAGACTGACCGGGAAGCCAAAACTAGGGATAATATGTTCAGTGAGTATAGAGGCAACAAGATTAGTGGTTTCTCCTGTGGTAGGATAGGCCTCTGTCCACCCTGAAAAGGTGTTCACGAGGGTTAAGAGGTATTTGAATTTTTTATGTCTTGGCATATGTGTGAAATCAATTTGCCAATCTTCACCTGGTTGGTGTCCTCTGAGTTGATGGCTGTGATGGGGATTATGCAATACGCCTTGAGGATTTGCCTTTAGGCAGGTAGAGCACTGCTGGTTGATTGTAAGTGTTTTTGTAGTGTTGGACAGTGGAGGAGGGGATTTAGAAAATTGTATAATGCTTTGGTCCTATATTTAAAGAATTATGTATGTCTGTTAGAATGGTATGGAGTTGTGTTTCAGGAATGACTAATTTGTTATTAATATATATCCAGTCACCTGTAGTTAGTTTGGCTGTTGGATTTTGTAATAGCTTAGCCTTTTCTTCCTGAGTGTAATTAGGGGCATACTGGGGGGAGAGAAAACAGACAGAAGGGGGCTTAGGGGTGGAAAATTCGGCTGCTGACTTGGCAGTGACGTCAGCGAAATTGTTTCCAGCTGCTTCCGGGTTAGATGACGTTTGGTGACCTTTACAATGTATAATGGCTACCTTGGAAGGTGCTGACAGTGCATCTAGTAGTTAGAGTATTTGGTTTTTGTGAATAATAGGGGTACCGCGCGTGGTTAAAAACCCTCTCTCTTTCCAGATGACTGAATGGGTGTGTGCCATAAGAAAAGCGTATTTAGAATCTCTGTATATGTTTACTGTTTTTCCTTTTGATAGTAGGAGTGCCATGGTTAGTGCAGTGAGTTCTGCCTGCTGTGATGTGGTCCCCTGTGGTAGGGGTTTTGCCACTAAAACTGTGGAGGAGGTAACTACTGGATATCCTGCCTGTCTGTTTCCTTGAGGGTTGATAAAGGAACTGCTATCCACAAATAGGGTTAGTTGTGCATTCTGAAGGGGCTGGTCATGCAAGTGTAGGTGGCTGGGGGGTTCAGCCTCCTGGACTACAGGACAAGAAAGTTTAGTATGGGGTGGTTTAAGAGGGTCTGGCAGTAAAGTGGCTGGATTAGGGAGGAGCAGACTTCTAAAGTAACAGTGGGGTCTCCTATGAATAAGAGATGCAAAATTTGGAGCCGGGATGGAGTGAAGTGGCTAACACTTTTATGAGAGATGAGATCCTGAAGACGGTGTGTGGAGAGGACTGTTAGGTTACTGCCTCTAATGAGCATTTTTGCTTCCTGGGTCAGGCAGGCTGCCGCTACTAATTCACGCAGACAGTGTTGCCAGCCTTGTATAGTTGGGTCTATTTGTTTGGATAGATAGGCCACAGGGGGGTGGGTGCTGACGACAGGCTGGGCTAAAAGACCAACTGCCACTTTCTGCCTTTCATCTGTAAAGAATTGGAAGGGACGCTGGAAATCAGGCAGTGAGAGAGTGGGTTGTGAGAGAATGCAAGCTATTAAGCGGGTGAAATGTGTCGAGATTAACTTGGGGATGGACAAAGGCCCATGTAGGGTTTCTTTAACTGCAGTGTATAAAGGTTTGGCTAAGGTTCCAAAATTGTGGATCTGATGTCTGAAGAAAACTATTAGACCTAGGAAGGATTGTATTTCTTTTGCATTTTGAGGGGGAAGAAGGTTACATATTAGGGCCATGTGGTAATATTTTGTGACCGGTTTGTTGCAGTGATTTCAATTCCTCAGTATATGACGGTTTGGCAAGAAATTTGGGCCTTGTGTTTAGATACTCTATAACTTAATGATCCTAAATGGTTGAGGAGAGTTGCAGTGTCTGGAAGAGAGTCTTTTTTGGTAGGGTTACAGATGAGGGGATCATCTACATACTGCAAAAGTTTGCTATAATTGAGAGGGCAGGAGGCAAGGTCTTTTGCTAAGCCCTGACCAAAGAAATGAGGGCTGTCCAGGAACCCTTGTGGGAGGACTGTCCACGTCAGATGTGTGGAGATATGTGTGTCTGGGTCCTCCCATGTGAAAGCAAAAAGGAACTGGCAGTCTGTGTGTAGGGGTATGGTAAAGAAAGCATCCTTAAGGTCTAGCAGAGTAAATAAGTAGAATTGGTGGGTATGTGGGACAGAAGGGTGTAAGGGTTGGGAACTCCAGGGTGCGTTGGACGGATAGCCTCATTGACTAGCCAAAGATCCTGTACTAACCTGTACGTTCTGTCTGCCTTCTTACCTGGAAGTATTGGAGTGTTACAGGGGGAATGTGTGCGGACAAGAATATGTTGGCTAAGTAGTCACGTGATAATTGGCTTCAAATTTTGTAGTTGTGTCTGAGAGAGAATGAACTGGCGGTGGTTTGGGAAACGAGTGGGATCTTTGAGCTTGACAAGAACTGGTGTGTGATGGGCAGCTATGACCGGGGTGTAAGTGTCCCACACTTGAGGGTGTACAGAAATAGGGAAGATGGGGGATGGGGGCGACATAGGAGGAGCGTGTGCGCCTGCACAAAGCATGATCAACCGGTCGTGAGGGGGTTGAAGGGGAGTGGATGGGTTGGTGGGAATGTATATGGAGGCCTTTAAGGTGCTCAGCATGTTTTGGCCTAGTAAGGGGATAGGGCCAGGGGGTATAACGAGGAACGAGTGCGCAAAGTAGTTGTTGTCCAGGCAGCAATTAAGGAGTGGAGTTTTTCGTGGAGTGGATGGCTTTCCTTCTACTCCTACTACAGAGATATCAGATGGAAGGCTAAGTCCAGAGAAGGATGGCAAAACAGAATAGGTAGCCGTGCTATCTATTAAAAAATTAATTGTCTTACCCACTACCAGGAGAGTTACCCGCAGCTCAACGAGGGAGATGGGGGTCCCCGAGTCTCGGCACCTTCAGTTGTCATCGTCCAGATGTTGGAGCTGGAAGGAGCTCTCAGGATCCTAGGAAAGGGAGTCACGTGGCGACACAGCACCTGTTCTCAGGGTGGGGCAATCAGACTTCCAGTGTCCTCCCTGTTGGCAAGCAGGGCAGGGGGTTGCTGGTGGACGAAGGTTAGGACATTCACTGGCCCAATGTCCTGATGCCTTGCACTTATAGCAAGGCTGCGTTGGGGCTCTGGGACCTCGTGGACACTTGCTGACATAGCGTCCTACCTTGCCGTACTTATAGCAGGCTCATTTTGTAGCCGTGGAGTCTGCGGGGTGGTTGCTCTCTGGCCTGGGGTTACGACTGGGCTGTAAAGCCGCTGCTAGGAGCCGAACCTTCTGTTCAAGGCGAACCTGACACAGTGCTTCAGCTGTCTCCTCTCTGGACTTATAGACCTTAAAGGCTAATTTAACTAGGTCTTGTATTTGGGTCTGAACACCATCCTCTGGCTTTTGAAGTTTTTTTTACGAATGTTGGGAGCTGATTGAGAAATGAAATTAGACGCCAAAATGGTGGCCCCTGTGGGGGAGGCCGGATCTAACCGGATATATTGGGTTAGAACCTCAGTCAGCCTATTTAAGAATGCGGCTGGATTTTCTTCTGGAATTTGAACTAAATACCTTTATGTATATGGTAGGATTAGCTGAGAAATCACCTAATCCCTTCTCAATTTTGGAAAGATCAGCCAGTGAAAAACGGACATGTACTCTGACTACCCCTTCTGCCCCAGCTACCTCTCGCAAAGGTGCTAACACTGTAGGAGCGTGTGGGGCAGGAGTGGAGTTGTTAGCGGGGCTCATAGAGCAGGTATGGGCTGAGATAGGGGACCCTAGGTGGCCAGCTAAGGACGTGGAAGGGGCACCGGTGCAAGCGTGCTACCAGTTGATGAGGGGCAAGGAGGAGGGGTTTGGGCAGGAAGGGAGGGTGTGTAGAGAGCGGGCAGAGAAGGAGCAGTATAGGGCAAGTCAGGGCGAGAGCATAAGACCCAAAAGCCTTGTATGTAATTAATTTCAGACCACTTGTTTAGCTGCTGGCAGAAATTGCTGAAGTGGATGACGCCACATTGGAAAGGAAAATTAACCGCTTCCTCCTAAGGTCTTATTTGAGCTGTAAGGTTTTTAAATTGTCTAGGAGGCACCCTAAGGGGGTGCTCTTTGGAAATTTGGACTGGGGGTATCCCATTTGTTTCCTCTTTATTTACACAGTGGACACAATGGAAATGGAAGTGTATCTCTGCCTGGCTTTAAAGCGTCCTTTGGAACCAGCAGACACAGACTGGAGGCTCTTGGAGACAAGGTGGAGATTACCTTCAGGCAGACCTCTGCATCTTAAACAGGTCTCCCGAGCCACTTGGTGGCTCAAAGTGGGCTTCAGACCTGCGCAGGATTTTTGGCCGAGGGTGGTAAAGAGGAGACAAGGGCACTTACCCCAGAGAGGCCGTGAGAGTTAGGGAAGCGGGTCTCAGGTCCTGGTCCGTCTGGGGCGTGAGAGGAGGAGGAGGTTCCTCAACCCTTAGAGGCCTGAGGAGGGGTCTCCTCCCGGGTCTTGTGCACCAAATGATTTGTTTTTCTGAAGACCACCAGATTGGGCACAAAGAACCATGGAGCAGGCAAGGGTAGGAGCAAAACAGCAATTTTATTTTGGTCACCTAGCTTCAGGGAACTAGGTGTGTAGGGAGAGGTCTGGAGGACTCTGGCAAAGGAGGCCAACAGAGTCGCCCGTGGAGCTCTTGGACGGAATTCCTGCCATCCCGACAGGAGTGAGGAGGCTGGGAAGTCCGTGCCGTGCTCTACCGGGAGCGGCATTTCTGGGAGTGGAAGGGCAATAGGCGGGCATCGGCGTGTCCGGGGGCGTTCAGCAGGTGCGACCAGGTAAATCTTGGTCTCTTTGGATTGACGTCACCTGGCAATTGCCCGGGTGGTCTGCACTTTCCCGGGCGCCGGCTGCAATTTCGTGCGTGCGGGAAAATTTGGTGAAGAACCCGGAAGTGAGCCATCTTACTTCCATTCGTCCAAACAGAAATATGTTCAGACCGAAACCGGAGAGAAGCTCTCCGAGGAGCTGCTTTGTGACGTGTGCAATGCACTTACAGAAATAAACCTTTCTTCTCCTAGAGTATTCTGGAATCACTTTTGGAGAAAAAGGTACCAAGAGACATTCAGGAGTACTGGGACGGGTATGGTGTAAAAGGAAATATCCTCAGACAAAACTGGAGAGAAGATTTCTCTGAAACTGCTTCATGTTAGACAAATCTATTCATCTCGCATAGTTCGAACCTTTCTTATATTACGCAGTTTAGAAACTCCGTCATGCACAAATCCGTGAAGGTACATTCGGGAGCACATTCACTCCTACGTTGAAAGAAGAGATATCTTCACATAAAAACTGGAAAGAAGTTTATGAGAAACTATATGTGATGTGTGCATTCCACTAAGGAAGTTATACCTCTTTTCTCACAAGGCAATGTTTAAACACTCTTCTTGTGTAACTGATAAAGTGATATATTGGAGCGCACGAGGACTATGGCAAACAGTGAAATATACTGCAATAAAATCGAGAAAGAAGCGTTCCAAGACTCTGCTCTCTTATATGTGCATTCATTTCACAGATTTTATGCTTACTCTATGTTGCCCAGTTTCGAAATTCTGTCTTTGAAGAATTTATGAAGGGATATTTAGTGACGCCTGGAGGCTTGTGGTGAGCAAGGAAACATCTACTGATGAAACCAGCAGAGTAACTTTCTGAGCAGCTGTTTTGCGATGTGCTTCTTCGCCTCATAGATTTAAAACGTTCTTTGGATTGAGCAGATTGAAATCACTGTTTTTGTTGAATCTGAGGAAGGATATTTGGGAACGATCATTAGAACATGGAGAAAGAAATATCCACAGGACAAATACAGAATGAAGCTTCCTGTGAAACTACCCTGTGTCATCTTAATTCCTCCGCTTAGTTAAGCCTCTTCTTACATTGAGTATTTTTTTAACCCTGTGTATATTTAGTGTGTGATGGGACATTCGGGAGCACTTTGAGGCTTACAGTGAAAAAGGAAATATGTTCAGACAGAAACTGGAGAGAAGCTTTCCGAGCAACTGCTTTGTGACGTGTGCATTCCACTCACAGTGTTATACCTCTCTTCTCATACAGCGATGAGGAAACCCTTTTGGAGAAAAAGGTACCAAGTAATGTTCTGGAGCATGTTGATGCCGATTATGAAAAGGGAAATAGCCTCAGACAAACCTGGAAAGAAGCTTTCTAGGAAACTACTCTGTGATATGTGTAATCATCCCATAGAGATAAATGTTTTCTTACATTACACAGCTTGAGAACTGTCCTGGAGAGACCCACAAAGGGACATTTGGGAGCACACACAGGACTATGGTGACAAAGGAAATATCTTCAGATAAAAACTGGAAAGAAGTTTTCTGTGAATCTGCTTTTTTCTTTGTTTATTCTTCTCACATAGATGAAGGTTACTTTACATTACACAGTTTGGAAACTCCCTCGTGGATGGACCCGTGAAGGGATATTTGGGATCACATTCGGGCCTAAGGTCAAATAGAAAATATAGTCAGATAAAAACTGGAGAGAAGCTTTTGTGAGAAACTGCTTGGTGATGTGTGAATTCCACTCAGGGAGTTTTAATGTTCTTCTCATAAGGCACAGTTTTAACACTGTTCCTATAAGACCAAAAGAGTGATATTTGGAGCACATTGAAGACTATGGCAAAAACTGAAATTTCGTCCAATAAAAAGCAGAAGGAAGCACAAGAAGAAACTGCTCTCTGACATTCCCATTCCTTTCACTGGGTTAAAGCTTACTCTACATTTCCCAGTTTGAAATTCGGCCTCTGAAGTTCTGCGAAGCAATAGTAAGGGGCAACTGGAGGCCTGTGTCAACCAACGAAATGTCGCCCATCGAAAATTGGAGAAAACCTTCATGCGCAACTATTTTGTGATGTTTGTATTCGTCTCAAAGAGTTAATTCATTCTTTGGATTGAGCAGATTTAAATCAATGTTTCTGTGGAATCTGAGAAAGGACATTTGGAGACGCACTTCAGAATATCCTGAAAAAGAAAGAACCTCAGAGAGAAACCACAAGGAAGCTTTCTATGGAACTGCTCTGTGTCACGTGAATTCTGCTCACAAAGTTAAGCTTCTCTTTTCAAGTGAGCAGTATTATTACACTTTTTGTTTAGACCGTGAAGGAATATTCAGGAGCGATTTGAGGGTTATGGTAAGAAAGGAAATATCTTCAGATAGAAACTGGAGATAAGCTTTCTGAGGAGCTGCTATGCGACGTGTGCATTCCATTCACAGAAATATACCTTTCTTCTCCTCGAGTATTCCAGTATCCCTCTTGGAGAAAAAGCTGCCAGGAGACATTCAGGAGTACAGGGATGGCTATGGTGAAAAAGGAAATATCCTCAGACAAAACTGGAAAGAAGATTTCTGTGAAACTGCTTCGTGTTAGATATATCTATTCATATCGCATAGTTGAAACCTTTCTTATATTAGGCAGTTTGGAAACTCCGTCATGCACGAATCTTCGAAGGGACATTTGGGAGCACATTCAGGCCTACAGTAAAGAGGAGATATCTTCAGATAAAGTCTGAATAGAAGCTTTCTGAGAATCTAGTTGTGATATATCCATTCCGATCAGGGAGTTATAACTCTTTTCTCACAAGGTAGTGTTTAAACACTGATCCTGTGTAACAGAAAATGTGATATTTCAGAGCGCAATGAGGATTGTGGCAAATAGTAAAATATACTGAAATAAAATCGAGAAAGAAGCGTTCCAGGAATCTGCTCTCTGATATGTTTATTCACTTCACAGAGTTTATGCTTACTCTATGTTGCCCATTTTCGAAATTCTGTCTTTGAAGAATCTGTGAAGGGGTATATAGTGACGCCAGGAGGCTTTTGGTGAGCAGGGAACCATCTTCCGATGAAACCTGCAGAGTAACTTTCTGAGCAACTGCTTTGCGATGTGTGTACTTGTCTCATAGATTTAAACCATTCTTTGGATTGAACAGATTAAAATCACTGTTTTTTTGGAATCTGAGGAAGAACATTTGGGAACGATGGTTAGAACATGGAGAAAGAAATATCCTCAGGTAAAACCCAGAAGGAAGCCCTCTGTGAAACTATTCTGTGTCATCTTAATTCTCGCTTAGTTAAGCCTCTTCTTAAGTGGAGTAGTTTTATGACGCTGTGTATGTTTACCATGTGATGGGACATTTGGAAGCACTTTTAGGCTTATGGGGAAAAAGGAAATATGTTCAGACAGAAACTGGAGAGAATCTTTCCGTGGAACTGCTTTGTGACGTGTGCATTCCACTCACAGAAATATACCTTTCTTCTCCTATAGGATAACGGAATCAATTTTGGAGAAAAAGCAACCAAGAGACATTCGGGAGTACAGGGATGGCTATGGTGAAAAAGAAAATATCCTCAGAAAAAACTGGAAAGAAGATTTCTGTGAGAATGCTTTGTTTTAGATATATCTTTTCATCTCGAATAGTTAAAACCTTTCTTATATTACGCATTTTGGAAACTCCGTCATACCCGAATCTGCGAAGGGACATTTGGGAGCAGATTTAGACATTCGGTGAAAGAGGATATATCATCAGATAAAAACTGGAAAGAAGCTTTCTGCGAAACTATATTGTGATGCATGCATTCCGCTCAGAGAATTATACCCCTTTTCTCACAAGTCAGGGTTTGAACACTGTTCTTGTGAAACAGAAAAAGTGATATTTTGCAGTGCACTGAGGACTATGATGAAGTGAGATATACTGAAATAAAATCGAAAAGAAACGTTCCAAGAATCAGCTCTCTGGTATGTGCTTTCACTTCACAGAATTTATGCTTACACTATGTTGCCCAGTTTCGAAATTCTGTCTTTGAGGGATCTGTGAAGGGATATTTAGTGACACCCAGAGGCTGGTGGTGAGCAAGGAAACATCTTCCGATGAAACCTGCAGAGTAAGTCTCTGAGCCACTGCTTTGTGATGTGTGTATTCCTCTCCTCGATTTAAACCATTCTTTGGATTGAGCAGATTGAAATCACTGTTGTTGTGGAATCTGAGGAAAGATATTTGGGAATGTTCCTTAGAACATGGAGAAAGATCTATCCTCAGGTAAAATCCAGAAGGAAGCTTTCTCTGAAACCACTTTCTGTTGTCTTAATTCCTCTCGCTTAGTAAAGCCTCTCCTTACGTTGAGTAGTTTTATAACCCTGTGTATGTTTAGGGTGTAACAGGACATTCGGGAGCACATTGTGGCTCACGGTGTAAAAGAAAATATGATCAGACTGAAACTGGAGAGAAGCTTTCTGTGGAACTGCTCTGTGACGTGTGAATTCCACTCACAGTGTTATATCTCTCCTCTCATACAGAGGCGGGGAAACCCTCTGGAGAAAAAGGTACCAAGTGATATTCGGGAGCATGTTGATGCCAATGATGTAATGGAAATAGCGTCAGAAAAAAAATGGAAAGAAGCTTTATAGGAAACTACTCTGTGACATGAGTACTCATCTCACATAGACAAAGGTTTCCTTATATTACACAGCTTGAAAACTGTCATGGACGGATCCACGAAGGGACTTTCGGGAGCACACTCAGGACTGTGGTGAAAAAGGAAATATCTGAAGAAAAAACTGGAATGAATCTATCTATGACTCTGTTTTATCTATGTTTATTCTTCTCACATAGATGAATCTTTCTTTACATTACGCAGCTTGGAAACTCCCTCGAGCATGGATCCATGAAGGGATATTTGGGATCACATTCGGGCCTATGATCAAATAGAAAATATAGTCAGATAAAAACTGGAGAGAAGCTTTCTGAGAAACTGCTTGGTGATTTGAGCATTCCACTCAGGGAGTTTTAATGTTCTTCTCATAAGGCACAGTTTGAACACTGTTCCTGTAAAAACAAGAGTGATATTCGGAGCACTTTGAAGGCTATGACAAAAAGTGAAATATCTCCAATAAAGAACACAAAGACACTCGAGGAATCTGCTCTCTGACATGCCCATTCTTTTCACAGGGTTAAAGCTTACTCTACATTTCCCAGTTGGAATGTCGGCCTCTGAGGTTTCTGTGAAGGGATAGTAAGGGGCAACTAGAGGCCTGTGTCAAGCAAGGAAATGACTCCCATCGAAAATTGGAGAGAAGCTTTCTGTGCAACTCTTTTTTGATGTTTGTATTCATCTAAAAGAGTTAAATCATTCCTTGGATTGAGCAGTTTGAAATCACTGTTTCTGTGGAATCTGAGAAAGGACATTTGGGAACGCTCTTTAGAATATCCTGAAAAAGACATAACCTCAGAGAGAAACCAGGAGGAAGCTTTCTGTGAACATACTCTGTGCCACGTGAATTCCGCTCACACAGTTAAGCTTCTCTTTTCATTGTGCAGTATCGTAACACTGTTTTTGTTTAGAATGCAGAGGGATATTCAGGAGAGATTTGAGGGTTACAGTCAGAAAGGAAACGTCTTCAGATAGAAACTGGAGAGAAGCTTTCCGAGGAGCTGCTTTGTGACGTGTGCATTCCACTCACAGAAATATACCTTTCATCTCCTAGAGGATTCCAGAATCCCTTTCGGAGGAAAAGCTACCAAGAGATATTCGGGAGTATAGGGACGGCCATGGTTAAAAAGGAAATATTCTCAGACAAAAACTGGAAAGAAGATTTCTGTGAAACTACTTCCTGTTAGATATATCTATTCATCTCGCATAGTTCACACTTTTCTAATATTATGCTGTTTGGAAACT
Source organism: Piliocolobus tephrosceles (assembly GCF_002776525.5). Taxonomy (NCBI): domain Eukaryota; kingdom Metazoa; phylum Chordata; class Mammalia; order Primates; family Cercopithecidae; genus Piliocolobus; species Piliocolobus tephrosceles. The sequence goes on along the minus strand of NC_045451.1, from coordinate 25,339,711 downwards.
CCATCATGAACGAATCTGCAAAGGGACATTGGGGAGCACATTCAGGACTACGGTGACAGAGGAGACATCTTCAGATAAAAACTGGATAGAAGCTTTCTGAGAAACTACTTGTGATGTATGCATTCCACTCAGGGTGTTATACCTCTTTTCTCAGAAGGCAGTGTTTAAACACTCATCCTGTGTAACCGAAAAGGTGATATATCTGAGCGCACTGAGGACTATGGGAAATAGTGAAATATACTGAAATAAAATCGAGAAAGAAGGGTTCCAAGAATCTGCTCTCTGATATGTGCATTCACTTCACAGAACTTATGCTTACTCTATGTTGCCCAGTTTCGAAATTCTGTCTTTGAAGAATCTGTGAAGGGATATTTAGTGATGCCCAGAGGCTTGTGGTGAGCAAGGAAACATGTTCCGATGAAACCTGCAGAGTAACTTTCTGAGCAACTGCTTTGCGATGTGTGTATTCGTCTCATAGATTTAAACATTTCTTTGTATTGGGCAAATTGAAATCACTGTTTTTGTAGAATCTGATGAAGGACTTTTGGGATCGATCCTTTGAACATGGAGAAAGGAATATCCTCAGGTAAAATCCAGAAGGAAGCTTTCTGTGAAACTACTCTGTGTCATCTTAATTCCTCTCGCTTAATTAAGCCTCTACTCACGTTGAGTAGTTTTATAACCCTGTGTATGTTTAGCATGTGATAGGACTTTCGGGAGCACTTTGAGGCTTACGGTGGAAAAGAAAATATGTTCAGACCGAAACTGGAGAGAAGATTTCCGAGAAACTGCTTTGTGACGTGTGCATTCCACTCACACTGTTATACCTCTCTTCCAATACAGCGTCGGAAAAACACTTTTGGAGAAATATGTACCACGTGATATTCAGGAGCATGTTGATGCCAATGATGAAAAGGGATATAGCCTCAGACAAAACCTGGAAAGAAGCTTTCTAGGAAACTACTTTGTGATATGTGTAGTTATCTCACAGAGATAAAGGTTTACTTATATTACACAGCTTGAAAACTGTCATGGCTGGATCGACAAAGGGACTTTTGGGAGCACTCAAGACAATGGTGAAAAAGGAAATATCTTCAGATAAAAACTGGAAAGAAGCTTTCTGTGAATCCGCTTTATTCTATGTTTATTCTTCTCACATAGATGAAGCTTTCTTTATATTACCCAGCTTGGAAACTCCCCCGTGGATGGATCCACGAAGGAATATTTGGGATTACATTCTGGCCTGTGGTCAAATAGGAAATATAGACAGATAAAAACTGGAGAGAAACTTTCTGAGAAACTGCTTGGTGATGTGTGCATTCCACATAGGGAGAGTTAATGTTCTTCTCATAAGGGACAGTTTGAACACTTTTCCTATAAATCCAAAAGAGTGATATTCAGAGCACATTGAAGACTATGTCCAAATGTGAAATGTCGTCCAATAAAAAACACAAAGAAGCACTCGAAGAAACTGCTGTCTGACATGCCCATTCTTTTCACAGTGTTAGAGGTTACTCTACATTTTCCAGAATGAAGTCAGCCTCTGAGGTTTCTGCGAAGGGATAGTAAGTGGCAACCTGAGGCATGTGTCAAGCAAAGAAATGTCTCCCATAGAAAATTGGAGAGAAGCTTTCTGTGCAACATTTTTGTGATGTTTGTGTTCATCTCAAAGTGTTAATTCATTCTTTGGATTGGGCAGTTTGAAATCACTGTTTCTGTGGAATCTGAGAAAGGACATTTGCAGACGCTCTTTAGAATATCCTGAAAAAGACATAACCTCATAGAGAAACCAGAAGGAAGCTTTGTGTGAACCTGCTCTCTGTCAGGAGAATTCCACTCACATAATTCAGCTTCTCTTTTCATTGGGAAGTATCATAATACTGTTTTTGTTTAGACTGTGAAGGAATACTCAGGATCGGTTTGAGGGTTACAGTGAGAAAGGAAACGTCTTCAGATAGAAACTGGGGAGAAGCTTTCTGAAGAGCTGCTTTTTCACGTGTGCATTCCACTCACAGAAATATACGTTTCTTCTCCTAAATTATTCCGGAATCCTTTTGGAGAAAAAGCTACCAAGAGACATTCGGGAGAATAGGATCCTCTATGGTGAAAAAGGAAATATCCTCAGACAAAAGTGGAAAGAAGATTTCTGTGAAATTGCGTTGTTTTAGATATAACCAGTCATCTCACATAGTTCAAACTTTTATTATATTACGCAGTTTGAAATCTTTGTGATGCCCGAATCCACGAAGGGACATTTGGGAGGACATTCAGGCCTATGGTGAAAGACGAGACATCTTCAGATAAAAACTGGATAGAAGCCTTCTGAGACACTAATTGTGATGTATGCATTCCTCTCACGGAGTTATACCTCTTCTCTCACAAGGCAGTGTTTAAAAACTTTTCCTGTGTAAATGAAAAAGTGCCATTTCGGAGTGCACTGAGGACTATGCCAATTCGTGAAATATACTGCAACAAAATCGAGAAAGAAGCATTCCAGGAATATGCTCTCTGATATGTGCATTCACTTCAACGAATTTATGTTTACTCTATGTTACACAGTTTCAAAATTCTGTCTTGGAAGACTCTGTGAAGGGATATTTAGTGATGCCCAGCAGCTTGTGGTGAGCAAGGATCATCTTCTGATGAAACCTGCAATGTAACTCTCTGAGCAACTGCTTTGCAATCTGTGTTTTTGTCTCCTAGATTTAAACCATTCTTTGGATTGATCAGATGAAAATCACTGTTTTTGTGGAATCTGAGGAAGGACATTAGGGAATGATCCTCAGAACATGGAGAAAGAAATATCCTCAGGTAAAATCCAGAGGAAGCTTTCTGTGAAAGTACCCTCTGTCAACTTAATTCCTCTCGCTAAGTTAAACCTCTCCTTACGTTGAGTAATTTTATAACCCTGTGTATGTTTAGCGTGTGATGGAACATTCAGGAGCACTATGAGGTTTACAGTGAAAAAGCAAATGTGTTCAGACCGAAACTGTAGGGAAGCTTTCTGAGGAACTATATTGGGACGTGTGCATTCCACTCACAGTGTTATACTTCTCTTCTCATACAGCATCAGGGAAATTCTTTAGGAGAAAGAGGTACCAAGTGATATTCGGGAGCATGTTGATGCCGATGATCAAAAGGGAAATAGCTTCAGGCAAAACCTGGAAAGAAGCTTTCTAGAAAACTACTTTGTGATATGTGTATTCATCTCACAGAGATAAAGGTTTCCTTACATTACACAGCTTGAAATCTGTCATCGACGGATCCACGATGAGACTCTCGTGAGCATGCTCAGGACTATGGTGAAACAGGAAATATCCTCAGATAAAAACTGGAAAGAATCTTTCTGTGAATCGGCTTTTTTCTATGTTTATTCTTCTCACATACATGAAGCTTTCTTTACATTATGCAGCTTGGAAACTCCCTCGTGGATGGATCGGTGAGGGGATATTTGGGATCACATTTGGGCCTATGGTCAAATAGGATATATAGTCAGATAAAAACTGGATAGAAGCTTTCTAAGAAACTGCTTGGTGATATGGGCATTCCTCTCAGGGGGTTTTAATATTCTTCTCATAAGGCACAGTTTGAACACTGTTAATGTAAAACCAAAAGAGTGATATTCGGAGCACATTGAAGACTACCACAAAAAGTGAAATGTCGCCCAATAAAAAACAGAAAGAAGCACTCAAAGAAACTGCTCTTTTACATGTCCATTCTTTTCCCAGGGCTAAAGCTCACTCTATATTTCCCAGTTTGAAAGTAGGCCTCTGAGGGTTCTTCAAAGGGATAGTAAGTGGCAACCGGAGGCCTGTGTCGAGCAAGGAATGTCTCCCATCGAAAATTGGAGAGAAGGTTTCTGTGCAAGTCTTTTGTGATGTTTGTATTCATCTCAAAGAGTTAAATCATCCTTTGGAGTGAACAGTTTCCCTTCAGATCTGAGAAAGGACATTTGGAGACACTCTATAGAATATCCTGAAAAAGAAGTAACCTCAGAGAGAAACCAGAAGGAAGTTTTCTGTGAAACTGCTCTGTGTCACATGAATTCCGCTCACACAGTTAAGCTTCTCTTTTCACTGAAAAATACCACAATACTGTTTTTGTTCAGATTGAGAAGGGATATTCAGGAGCGATTTTAGGGTTATGGTGAGAAAGGAAACGTCTTCAGATAGAAACTGGAGAGAAGCTTTCCGAGGAGCTGCTTTGTGACATGTGCATTCCACTCAGAGAAATATACCTTCCTTCTCCTAGAGGATTCTGGAATCTCTTTTGAAGAAAAAGCTACCAAGAGACATTCGGGAGAATAGGGTCGTCTATGGTGAAAAAGGAAATATTCTCAGACAAAACTGGAGAGAAGATTTCTGTGAAACTGCTTCGTGGTAGATATATCTATTCATCTCGCATAGTTCAAACCTTTCTTATATTACACAGTTAGGAAACTTCGTCATGAACGAATCCTCGAAGGGACATTCAGAAGCACATTCAAGCCTACGGTGAAAGAGGTGATATCTTCAGACAAAAACTGGATAGAAGCTTTCTGAGAAACTATTTGTGATGTATGCATTCCGCTCAGGGAATTTTACCTCTTTTCTCACAAGGCAGTGTTTTAACACAGTGCCTGTATTACCGAAGAAGGGATATTTTGGCGCACATTGAGGACTGTGGCATATAGTGAAATGTACTGAAATAAAAGTGAGAAAGAAGCATTCCAAGAATCGGCTCTCGGATATGTGCATTCACTTCACAGAATTTATGCTTACTCTATGTTGCCCAGTTGCGAAATTCTGTCTTTGAAGAATCTGTGAAGGGATATTTAGTGACGCCTGGAGACTTGTGGTGAGCAAGGAAGCATCTTCTGATGAAACCTGCAGAGTAACTTTCTGAGCAACTGCTTTGCGATGTGTTTATTCGTCTCAAACATTTAAACCGTTCTTTAGATTGAGCAGATTGAAATCACTGTTTTTCTGGAATCTGAGGAAGAACATTTGGGAACGATCCTTAGAAGATGGAGAAAGAAATATCCTCAGGTAAAATCCACGAGGAAGCTTTCTGTGAAACTACACTTTATTTCTCTTGCTTAGTTATGCCTCCTCATACTGATTTGATTTTTTAAGACCACCAGAGCGAGCACAAAAGAACCAGCGAGTAGTCGAGGGTAGGAGCAAAATTGCAAATTTATTTTTGGTCACCTAGTTTCAGGGAAGAAGGTGAGTAGGGAGAGGTCTGTCAGCCTCCATCAAAGGAGGCCAAGAGAGTCACCCCATGGAGCTCTGTGATGGAGTTCCTAATGTAGTCCAAAACAGGAGTGGGGGGCTGGGAAGTATGCCCAAGATGCTCACCGGGAGCGGGTTTTCTAGGAGCGGGAGGGCAATAGGCGGGGCATGGGCGTGTCAAGGGCATTCAGTAGGTGCGACCAGGTAAATCTTGGTCTCTTCGGATTGACGTCACCTGGCGCATGCCCGGTTGGTCTGCACATTCCCACGCACCGGCTGCATTTATGCGTGTGCGGCAAAAGTTGGTGAGGAAGAACCCGGTAGTGCTCCATCTTGCCTCCGTTTATCCACAAAGTCCAACCTTTGATTGATAATAGTGATAAGGGTCGCCGTGGTCTGTCTGGCTACTTCCTGCTCTTAAGGTGTGTCATTAAGTTCGGGGCCTATGGTTGGTATTTGGACGTACGGATGAAGAATAAAATAAGGCATAGTATTAGTATAGGAATGAGGAATAGAAGCATGTCTTGGAATATGGGCAAAACCCAGAAGGAAAGTCCCGGCAAGGTTGGGGTATTAAGGTTCTGTATTTCAGTATTTTATTTTATTGAGGGTTTTAATGTTAGTGTCTACTAGGCCTGACTCACTAACATAATGGCAGCACTCTTCTCCAAGGAAGAGACAAATGCCTCCTTTTTCAGCCGTAAGGAAGTCTAGGGTTCGCCTGTTTTGGGCAGCTACTTGGGCTATTGAGGTAGTTCAGTGCTGCAGGAAGGCCAGGCTCTCAGCTGTTTCCAATAACTAGAGGGAGGAAAACAGCCCGTTTTTATAAGCGATTGGCCAGAGGGTGGAACTGCAGTGTCAGTTCGACTAGTTCAGCCTTGCTATTCAGGGTGCAGCTGGGCACTAAGGATGCTGGGACACAGAGAGATTGAGATTGAGTTGTGACCGTTTGGTTAAAGGTTTTAGAAAGGGACCCCTTGCACCAGAAATAGCCTCCAATGGGGGCTGTTTGGCCTCCATTGGGCACCTGAGTATGATTACCCCAGGATGAATTTGGGGTTGAATAACAAAAAGGAAGGATTGGGCTATTTAGATTTTGGTATAGTGGCGCCTGGAGTGTGAGTAAATTGTGGGATGTTTGACCAGTCGTATTGAAGGCCATGGCCAGGGGGTTGCCACTGGAGGGGTGCCTTCTAAAGCCTCACAGAGGAAGCAATGGGAGAAATTGGTTATATTCACAGTGTAGGATAAATTTAGCCCTAGGCGGATAAGTGTGGGCCATGAGAAGGAGTCTCTATTGTCCAGAGAGAAGTTTGACAGCCTTAAGGAAGACAACTGGCTGAACTATGTACTACTGAGTGTGTTCGGCTGTCTTGTGACCACGTTTCAGTGATGAAGAAAAATTGCCATACAGTAGGCGGACTAGCAAAAGTCTGAGTGTATGAGTGAGACAGTAATATAAGTATAAAATGATATCTCATTTTCACTGTAGTCGCAGAGTGACCCTTGCCACTGGAGATGTTCGATGAAGGTTAGGAGACAAGAGAACCACTGCTCTGGACTATTGTCTGGAGGTAGATATGGGTCTGAAGTTATGTATTGAAAGTCTGATAGGTTTATGTAGAGGATGGTGAGAAAGCAAGCTAAGCGCCAGGGGTCAGGGGACCATGAGATAGTCAAGGAAGTTTTGTAAGTGTGATGTGAGTGGGGGAAAGTTGAACTGATGTCCACTGATTGTTCTCAGTGGGGGCCCATTTTAACTGGGAAATAGGAATCCAATGCGTGTGTCCTAGGAGTTTTTCTCCTGTATGTGTAGACAGGAGGACAGTGTATGGGCCTTTCCACCTGGGCTGAAAGTCTTTGGCTTGGATATCTTTTATGTATACTTGGTCTCTGGGACTGAGGGAGAGATGTGGGTTGTAGTCGTCTGTTTGAGGAGGGTGTGCTAATTCCCCGTGTTGTCTTAGGAGTTGTCTGAGAAGAGTGAGATACGGGAGGTAATTCTCCAAAGGGCGGGCAGGGAAGGTATTTGCTGGAGGGTTAGGGGCCGTCCGCAGACTAATTCAAAATGACTGAGGCCTGTTGGGCTTCGAGGTGCTGCCCTCAGCTGGGTCAGGGCTAAGGGAATGAGAGTTACCCACGACTGCCGGGTTTCGATTGAGAGTATGGAGAGCTGTTGTTTGATGAGTCCGTTAGCCTTTTCCACCTTACCAGAAGACTGAGGCCTATAAGGGATGTGGACTTTCCAGGTGATGGGTAGGAGGGCTGCCACCTGTTGGACTACCTTATAGATGAATGCTGGACCGTTGTCGGATTGCAGAGTGACCGGGAGGCTGAATGGAGGGATAATATGTTCAGTGAGTATAGAGGCAACAATGTTAGTGGTTTCTCCTGTTATAGGACAGGTCTCTATCCACCCTGAAAAGGTGTCCACGAGGGTTAAGAGGTATTTGAATTTTTTATGTCATGGCATATGTGTGAAATCAGTTTTTTCGATCTTCACCTGGTTGGTGTCCTCTGAGTTGATGGCTGGAATGGGGATTACGAATTGCGCCTTGAGAATTTGCCTTTAGGCAGGTAGAGCACTGCTGGTTGATTGTAAGTAAGTGTTTTTGTAGTGTTGGACAGTGGAGGAGGGGATTTAGAAAATTGTATAAGGCTTTGGGTCCTATATGTAAAGAATGATGTATGTCTGTTAGAATGGTATGGAGTTGTGTTTCAGGAATGACTAATTTGTTATTAATATATATCCAGGCACCTGTAGTTAGTTTGGCTGTTGGAGTTTGTAATAGCTTAGCCTTTTCTTCCTGAGTGTAATTAGGGGCATACTAGGTGGAGATATACCCGACAGAAGGAGGCTTTGGGGTGGCAAATCCGGCAGGCTGACTTGACAGTGACGTCAGCGAAATTGTTGCCAGCTGCTAGCGTGTTAGATGACGTTTGGTGACCTTTACAATGTATAATGGCTACCTTGGAAGGTGCTGACTGTGCATCTAGTAGTTTGAGTGTTTGGTTTTTGTTAATAATAGGGGTACCGCCGGTGGTTAAAAACCCTCTCTCTTTCCAGATGACTGAATGTGTGTGTGCGATTAGAAAAGCATATTCAGAATCTGTGTATATGTTTACTGTTTTTCCTTTTGATAGTAGGAGTGCCTTGGTTAGTGCAGTGAGTTCTGCCTGCTGTGATGTGGTCCCTTGTGGTAGGGGTTTTGCCTCTAAAACTGTGGAGCTGGTAACTACTGCATATTCTGCCTATCTGTTTCCTTGAGGGTAAATAAAAGAGCTGCCATCCACAAATAGTGTTAGTTGTGCATTCTGAAGGGGCCGGTCATGCAATTGTAGGTGGGTGGGTGTTGAGGCACCAGGACCTCAGGACAAGAATGTTTAGTATGTGGTGGTTTAAGAGGGTCTGGCAGTAAAGTGACTGTATTTAGAGTGGAGCAGATTTCTAAAGTAACAGTGGGGTCTTCTATGAATAAGAGCTGGAAAAGTTGGAGCCGGGATGGAGTGAAGTGGCTAATACTTTTATGAGAGATGAGATCCTGAAGATGGTGTGTGTAGAGGACTGTTAGGTTACTGCCTCTAATGAGCTTTTTTGCTTCCTGGTTCATGCAGGCTGCTGCTGCTAATGCACGCAGACAGGGTTGCCAGGCTTGGACAGTTGGTTCTATTGTTTGGATAGATAGGCCATGGGGTGGTGCGTGTGCTGCCAACAGGCTGGGCTAAAAGACCAACTGCCACTTTCTGCCTTTCATCTGTAAAGAGTTGGATGGGACATTGAAAATCAGGCAGTGAGAGAGTGGGTTGTGGGTTGTGAAAGAAGGCAAGCTTTTAAGTGGGTGAAATGAGTCGAGATTAACTTGGGGTTGGACAAAGGCCCAGGTGGGATTTCTTTAACTGTGGCATATAAAGGTTTGGCTAAGATTCCAAAATTGGGGATCCAGTGTCTGAAGAAGCCTATTAGACCTAGGAAGGATTGAATTCCTTTTGCATTTTGAGGGGGTAGAAGGTTACGTATTACGGCAATGTGGTCGGTAGTGATCGGGTTGTTGAGGTGATTTCAATTCCTCAGTATATGACGGATTCGCAAGAAATTTGGGCCTTGTGTCTAGATACTCTATAACCTAATGAGTCTAAATTGTTGAGGAGAGGTGCAGTGTCTAGAGGAGAGTCTTGTTTGGTAGGGCTACAGATGAGGGGATCATCTACATACTGCAGAACTTTGCTATTAGTGAGAGGGCAGGAGGTAAGTTGTTTTGCTAAGGCCTGACCAAAGAAATGGGGGTTGTCCCGGAAGCCTTGTGGGAGGACTGTCCACCGCAGTTGAGTGGAGATATGTGTGTCTGGGTCTTCCCATGTGAATGTAAAAAGGAACTGGCAGTCTGTGTGAAGGGGTATAGTAAAGAAAGCATCCTTAAGGTCTAGCACAGTAAAATAAGTAGAATTGGTGGGGATATGGAACAGCAGGGTGTAAGGGTTGGGAATTACAGGGTTCATTGGACAGATAGCCTCATTGACTAGCTGAAGATCCTTTACTAACCAATACGTTCCATCTGCCTTCTTAACTGGAAGTATTGGAATATTACAGGGGGAATGTGTGTGGAGAAGAATATGTTGGCTAAGTAGTCGCGTGATAATTGGCTTTAAACCTTGTAGATGTGTCGGAGAGAGAGAGAACTGGGGGCAGTTTGGGAAACGAGTGGGATCTTTGAGCTTGACAATAACTGGTGGGTGGTGGGCAGCTATTTTGGGGTTGGAAGTGTCCCACACTTGAGGTTGTACAGAAATAGGGAAGATGGGGGATGGGGGAGACATAGGAGGAGCGTGTGCGCCTGCACAAAGCATGAGCAACAGGTTGTGAGGGGGCTGAAGGGGAGTGGATGGGTTTGTGGGAATGTATGGAGGCCTTTAACGTGCTCAGGTTGTCTCGGCCTAGTAAGGGGTTAGGGCTTGGGTGTATAACGAGGAACGAGTGCGCAAAGTAGTTGTTGGCCAGACAGCAAATAAGGAGTGGAGTTTTTCACGCAGTGGATGGCTTTCCGTCTACTCCTACTACAGAGATGTGGGACGGAAGGCTAGGACCAGAGAAGGACGGCAAAACAGAATAGGTAGCCCCACTATCTATTAAAAAATTAATTGTCTTACCCGCTACCAGGAGAGTTACCCGCAGCTTGGCGAGGGTGATGGGGGTCCCCAAGGTTCGGCACCTTCAGTTTTCATCTTCCAAATGTCAGAGCTGGAAGGAACTCCCAGGATCCTGGGAAAGGGGGTCACGTGGAGACGCAGCACCTGTTCTCAGGGTGGGGCAATCAGACTTCCAGTGTACTTCCTGTTGGCAAGCAAGGCAGGGGCTTGCTGGTGGACGAGGGTTAGGACATTCGCTGGCACAATGTCTTGATGCCTTGCACTTATAGCAAGGCTGCGTTGGGGCTCGAGGACCTCGCGGGCACCTGTTGGCATAATTCCTGCCTTGCCGCACTTATAGAAGGCTCCTTTTGTAGCCTTGGAGTATGTGGGGTGTGTGCTCTCTGGCCTGGGGTTACAACTGGGCTGTAAAACCGCTGCTAGGAGCTGTGCTTTCTGTTTAAGGCGTACCTGTCGCTGTGCTTCAGCCGTCTCCTCTTTGGAGTTGTAGACCTTAAAGGCTAATTTAACCAATCTTGTATTGGTGCCTGAGGACCATTCTCTACCTTTTGAAGTTTTTTACGAATGTTAGGATCTGATTGAAAAATGAAATAAGACGCCAAAATAGTGGCCCCTGTGGGGGATGCCGGATCTCACCTGATACATTGGGTTAGAACCTCAGTCAGCCTATTTAAGAATGCGGCTGGATTTTCTTCTGGATTTTGAAACTTCTTTTAATTTGTTAAAGTTTTAAATTTCTTTTAATTTGTTAAAATTTACAGTTTTGTTGGAGGCTGCTTGCATACCAGCCAACAAACACTGGACAGTTACGCCTCGCCTACATAGCCCAGGCTGGCCTGCTTGGTAGTTCCAGTCTGGGACTGCCTTGGGGACTTCTTGCTCCCCTAGTTGGATGGTGGCGTCAGTTAAATGTAGTTGGTTGGTGTGCTGCCTGGCAGCCTCTAGGATGCGCTCTTGCTCCTCAGGGTTTAGGGTGGAGGTTAGGATAACCTGGAGGTCATGTCAAGTTAAGTCATAGGCCTGACAAAGGTATGTAAATTCCTTTATGCATATGGTAGTATTAGCTGAGAAATCACCCAAACGCTTCTCAATTTTGGAAAGATCAGCCAGTGAAATAGAGACATGTACCCTGAATACCCCCTCCGCCCCAGCTACCTCTCGGAAAAGTGCTAACACTGTAGGAGCGTGTGGGGCCAGAGTGAGGGTATCAGCAGGGAACTTAGAGCAGGTGTGGGCAGAGACAGGAGACTCAAGACAGCCATTTGGGGGCCCCGAAGGAGGCATGGGATCGATTGGATTACTAGTAGATAAGGAAGAGGAAGGAGGAGTCTGGACGGAGGGAGGAGAAGTGTAGGGCGGAAGTGTGGGAAACCCTAGGTCCTCCGGCTGAAGAGAAAGGAATGAAGACTCTTCTTTTTCAGGTTCCTGTGAGCCGGCATCCTTGGCTAGCATAACTTGGGCCAATTAGCACTGGCTACACAGGTCAGGATGAGAGCATAAGGCCCAAACGCCTTGCATGTAAGTAATTTCGGACCACTTGCCTAGCCGCTGGCAGAAATTGCTTCAGAGAAATTGCTCAGAACATTGCGGTCTAGGGTGCCCTCTGGTGGCCACTGAGACTGATTTTCTAGTTTCTATAGGGGCCACACCACAGTGGAAAGGAAAGTTGACCGCTTCCTCCTAAGGTCTTGTTTGAGCTGTAAGGTTTTTAAATTTGCTAGGAGGCACGCTAAGGGTGTGCTCTTTCGAAATTTGGACTGGGGGTTTCCCATTTGTTTCCTCTTTACTTACACAATGGACACAATGGAAATGGAAGTGGATCTCTGCCCGGCTTCAAAGCATCCTTTGGAACCAGCCGAGAGAGAATGGAGGCTCTTGAAGCCAAGGTGGAGATTGCCTTCAGGCGGACTTCTACGTCCTGAACGGGTCTCCCGAGGCACGAGGTGGCTCCCAAGCCACTTGGTGGCTCAAAAGTGGGCCTCGGACCTGCGCAGGATTTTTGGCCAAGGAAAGTAAAGAGGAGACAAGGGCACTTACCCCAGACAGGCCGTGAGAGTAAGGAAAGGGGTTCAGGTCCTGGTCAGTCCGTGGGGTGGAAGGAGCAGGAGGAGGCACCCCGGACCTTGGGGGCGCTGAGGAGGGGTCTCCTCCTGGGTTCGGCACCAACGGATTTGTTTTTCTAAGACCACCACAGCGAGCACAAAAGAACCAGCGAGTTGGCAAGGGTAGGAGCAATACTGCAAATTTGTTTTTGGTCACCTAGCTTCAGGGAAGAAGGTCGGTAGGGAGAGATGTGTCAGCCCCCAGCAAAGGAGGCCAAGACAGTCGCCCCCTGGAGCTCTCAGACATAGATCCTAATACAGTCCCGACACAGGGGGGGAATGGGAAGTCTGCGCGAGATGCTCACCGGAAGCTGCCTTTCTAGGAGAGGGAAGGCAATAGATGGGGCACGGGCGTGTCAGGGACGTTTGGTAGGTGCGACCAGGTAAATCTTGGTCTCTTCGAACTGACCTCACCTGCAGCATGCCCGACTGGTTGGCACCTTCCTGGGTGTGGCTGCATTTCCGCTCGTGTGGGAAAAGTTGGTGATGAAGAACCCGAAGTGCATCATCTTGCCTATGTTTATCCAAACACTTATGCTGAGTAGTTTTAAAACCCTGTATATTTATAGCGTGTGATGGGACATTCAGGAGCACTTTGAGGCTTACAGTGGAAAAAGAAATATCTTCAGACCGAAACTGGAGAGAAGCTTTCCGAGGAACTGCTTTGTGACGTGTGCATTCCACTTAGAGTGTTATACCTCTCTTCTCATACAGCGTTCGGAAAACCCTTTTGGAGAAACAGGTACCAGGTGATATTCAGAAGAATGTTGATGCCGATGATGAAAAGGAAAATAGCCTCAGACAAAACCTGGAAAGATGCTTTCTAGGAATCTACTCTGTGATATGTGTAATCATCTCACAGAGATAAATGTTTCCTTACATTACACAGCTTGAAATTGGCAATTGTAAAATATACTGAATTAAAATCGAGAAAGAAGCATTCCAGGAATGTGCTCTCTGATATGTGCATTCAATTCACAGAATTTATGCTTACTCTATGTTGCCCAGTTTTGAAATTCTGTCTTTGAAGTATCTGTAAATGGGTATATTGTTGTGCTAGGATGCCTGTGGTGAACAGGAACCACATTACGTTGAAATATGCAGAGTAACATTCTGAGCAACCGCTTTGTGATGGGTGTATTTGTCTCATAGATTTAAACCATTCTTTGGATAGAGGAGATTAAAATGCTGACTCTAGGTTGCCCAGTTGCGAAATTGTGTCTTTGAAGAATCTGTGAAGGTATATTTAGTGACGCCCAGAGGCTTGTGGTGAGCAAGGAAACATCTTGCGATGAAACCAGCAGAGTAAGTTTCTGAGCCACTGCTTTGAGATATATGTATTTGACTCCTAGATTTAAACCGTTCTTTGTATTGAGCAGATTGAAATCACTGTTTTTGTGGAATCTGAGGAAGGACATTTGGGAATGATCCTTAGAACATGGAGAAAGAAATATCCTCTGGTAAAATCCAGAAGGAAGCTTTCTGTGAAACCACTCTATCTCGTCTTAATTCCTGCTCACTTAGTTAAGCCTCTCCTTATGTTGAGTAGTTTAATAACCTTTTGTATGTTTAGCGTGTGATGGGACATTCGGGAGCACTTTGAGGCTCATGGTACAAAAGGAAATTCGATCAAACCGAAACTGGAGAGAAGCTTTCTGTGAAACCGCTCTGTGACGTGTGAATTCCACTCACAGTGTTATACCTCGCTTCTCATACACAGGCGGATAAATCCGTTTGGAGAAACAGGTACCAAGTGACATTCGGGAGCATGTTGATGCCAATGATGAAAAGGGAAATAGCCTCAGACAAAACGTGGAAACAAGCTTTCTAGGAAACTAATCTGTGACATGTGTACTCATCTCACATAGACAAAGGTTTCCTTATATTACACAGCTTGAAAACTGTCATGGACGGATCCATGAAGGGACTTTCGGGAGCACACTCAGGACTGTGGTGAAAAACGAACTATTTTCAGATAAAAACTGGAAAGAATCTTTCTGTGAATCTGTTTTATCTATGTTTATTCTTCTCACATAGATGAATCTTTCTTTACATTACGCAGCTTGGAAACTCCCTCGTGCATGGATCCACGAAGGGATATTTGGGATCACATTTGGGCCTATGGTCAAATAAAAAATACAGTCAGATAAAAACTGGAGAGAAGCTTTCTGAGAAACTGCTTGGTGATTTAAGCAATCTACTCAGGGAGTTTTCATGTTCTTCTCATAAGGCACAGTTTGAACACTGTTCCTGTAAAACCAAAAGAGTGATATTCGGAGCACATTGAAGACAATGACAAAAAGTGAAGTATCTTCCAATAAAAAACACAAAGAAGCACTCGAAGAAACCGCTCTCCGACATGCCCATTCTTTTCACAGCTTTAAAGCTTACTGTACATTTCCCAGTTTGAAAGTCGGCCTCTGATGTTTCTGCGAAGGGATAGTAAGGGGCAACCGGAGGCCTGTGTGAAGCAAGGAATTGACTCCCATCAAAAATTGGAAAGAAGTTTTCTGCGCAAATCTTTTTTGATGTTTTAATAAATCTCAAGGAGTTAAATCATTCTTTGGATTGAGCAGTTTGAAATCACTGTTTCTGTGGAATCTGAGATACGACATTTGGAGACGCTCTTTAGAATAACCTGAAAAAGACATAACCTCAGAGAGAAACCAGGAAGATGCTTTCTGTGAACCTGCTCTGTGTCACGCGAATTCCACTCAGACACTTAAGCTTCTCTTTTAATTGAGCAGGATCATAACAGAGTTTTTCTTTAGAATGCGAAGGGATATCCAGGAGAGATTTGAGGGATACGGTGAGAAATGAAACCTGTTCAGATAGAAACTGGAGAGAAGCTTTCTGAAGAGCTGCTTTGTGACGTGTGAATTCCACTGACAGAAATATACCTTTCTTCTCCTAGAGGATTCCGGAATTCCTCTTGCAGAAAAAGCTACCAAGAGACATTCGGGAGTATAGGGATGGTTATGGTGAAAAAGGAAGTATCCTCAGACAAAACTGGAAAGAAGATTTCTGTGAAACTGCTGTGTGTTAGATATATCTATTCAACTGGCATAGTTCAAACCTTTCTAATATTACATAGTTTGGAAACTCCGTCATGCACGAATCTGCAAAGGGATATTCGGGAGTACATTCAGTCCTATGGTGAAGGAGGTGATATCTTCAGATAAAAACTGGATAGAAGCTTTCTGAGAAAATACTTGTGATATATGCATTCTGCTCAGGCAGTTATACCTCTTTTCTCACAGGGCAGTGTTTAAACACTGTTCCTGTGTAACAGAAAAGTGATTATTCCAAGCACACAGAGGGCTATGGCAAATAGTGAATTATACTGAAATAAAATCGAGGAAGAAGCGTTCCAAGAATCTGCTCTCTGATATGTGCATTCACTTCACAGAATTTATGTTTACTCTATCTTGACTAGTTTCAAATTGTGTCTTTGAACAATCTGTGAAGGAAAATTTAGTGTCACGCAGAGGCTTGTGGTGAGCAAGGAAACATCACCCGATGAAACCTTCAGAGTAACTTTCTGAGCAACTGCTTTGCAATTTGTTTATTCATCTCATAGATTTAAACCGTTCTTTGGATTGAGCAGATTGAAATCACTGTTTTTGTGGAATCTGAGGAAGGACATTTGGGAACGATCCTTAGAACATTGAGAAAGAAATAACCTCAGGTAAAATCCAGAATTAAATTTTCTGTGAAACTACTCTGTGTCGTCTTAATTTTTCTCACTTAGTTAAGCCTCTCCTTACATTAAGTAGTTTTCTAACCCTGTGTATGTTTAGCGTGTGATGGGACATTCGGGAGCATTGAGAGTCTTACGTTGGAAAAGGAAATATGTTCACACCGAAACGGGAAGGAAGCTTTCCGACGAACTGTTTGTGACGTGTGCATTCCACTCACAGTGTTATACTTCTCTTCTCATACAGCGTTGGGGAAACCCTTTTGGAGAAAAAGGTACCAAGTGAAATTCAGGAGCATGTTGATGCCGATGATGAAAAGGGAAATAGCCTCAGACAAAACCTGTAAAGAAGCTTGGTAGGAAACTACTCTGTGATATGTGTAATCATCTAACAGAGAAAATGCTTTCCTTACATTATACAGCTTGTAAACTGTCATGTATGGATCCACGAAGGGACTTTTGGAAGCACACTCAGGATTATGGTGAAAAAGGAAATGTCTTCAGTTAAAAACTGGAAAGAAGCTTTCTGTGAATCTGTTTTTTTCTGTTTATTCTTCTCACATAGATGAAACATTCTTTACATTATGCATCTTGGAAACTCCTTCGTGGATGGATCCGCAAAGGGATATTTGGGATCACATTCGGGACTCTGGTCTAATAGGAAATATAGTCAGATAGAAAATGGAGAGAAGATTTCTGAGAAACTGCTTGTTGATGTGTGCATTCCACTCAGGGTGTTTTCATGTTCTTCTCATAAGGCACAGTTTGAACACTGTTCCTGTAAAACCAAAAGTGTGATACTCGGAGCTCATTGAAGAATATGGCAAAAGGTGAAATGTTGTCCAATAAAAACAGAAAGAAGCACTGGAAGAAACTGCTCTCTGTCATGCCCATTCTTTTCACAGGGTTAAAGCTTACTCTACATTTCCGAGTTTGAAAGTCAGCCTCTGAGGGTTCTGGGAAGGGATAGTATGTGGCAACCAGAAGCCTGTGTCGAGCAAGGAAAGGTCTCCCATCGAAAATTGGAGAGAAGCTTTCTTCACAACTATTTTTGATGTTTGTGTTCATCTCAAAGGGTAAAATCATTCCTTCGATTGAGCAGTTTGAAATCACTGTTTCTGTGGAATCTGAGAAAGGACATTTGGAGTCACTCTTTAGAATATCCTGAAAAAGAAAGAACCTCAGAGAGAAACCAGAAGGAAGCTTTCAGTGAACCTGCTCTGTGTCACGTAAATTAGGCTCACACCGTTAAGCTTCTCTTTGGGTTATGGTGAGAAAGGAAACGTCATCAGATAGAAATGGAGAGAGGCTTTCTGAGGGGCTGCCTTGTGACGTATGCATTTCAGTCACGGAAATATACCTTTCTTCTCCTAGAGGATTCTGGAATCCCTTTTGGAGAAAATGCTGCCAAGAGACATTTGGGAGTATAGGGACAGCTTTGGTGAAAAAGGAAATATCTTGACAAAACACTGGAAAGTACATTTCTGTGAAACTGCTTCGTGTTAGATATATCTATTCATCTCGCATAGTTCAAACCTTTCTTATGTTATGCAGTTTGGAAACTCTGTCATGCACGAATCCATGAAGGGATATTCGGGAACACATTCAGACATATGGTGAAATAGGAGATATCTTCAGATAAAAACTGGATAGAAGCTTTCTGAGAAACTGCTTGTGATGTATGCATTTCCATCAGGGAGTTATACGACTTTTCTCACAAGGTAGTGTGCAAACACTGTTGCTATGTAACCCAAAAAGTGATATTTTGGAGCACACTGAGGACTATTACAAATAGCGAAATATACTGCAATAAAATCGAGAAAGAAGCATTCCAAGCATGTATTCTCTGATACATGCATTCATTTCACAGAATAGTTGCTTTCTCTATTTTGCCCAGTTTCGAATTTCTGTCTTTGAAAAATCTGTGAAGGGATATTTAGTGACAGCCAGAGGCTTGTTGTGAGCAAGGAAACATCTTCCGATGAAACTTCCAGAGTAACTTTCTGAGCAACTGCTTTGCGATGTGTGTATTTGTCTCATAAATTTAAGCTGTTCTTTGGATTCAGCAGATTAAAATAACTATTTTTGTGGAATCTGAAGAAGAACATTTGGGAACGATCCTTAGAACATGGAAAAAGGAATATCCTCAGGTAAAATCCAGAAGGAAGCTTTCTGTGAAATTATTCTGGGTCGTCTTAATTCCTCTGGCTTACGTAAGCCTCAACTTACGTTGAGCAGTTTTATAACCCTGTGTATGTTTAGCGTGTGATGGGATATTCGGGAGCACTTTGAGGTTTATGGTGAAAAGGGAAATATGTTCAGACCGAAACTGGAGAGAAGATTTCAGAGGAACTGCTTTGCAACTTTTGCATTCCACTCTCAGAAATATACCTTTCTTCTCCTAGAGGATTCCGGAATCCCTTTTGGAGAAAATGGTACCAAGAGACATGCGGGAGAATAGGGACAGCTATGGTAAAAAAGGAAATATCCTCAGACAAAACTGGAGAGAAGATTTCTGTGAAACTTCTTCGTGTTATATATATCTATTCATCTCGCATAGTTCAAACCTTTCTTATATTAGGCAGTTTAGAATCTCCATCACACAAGAATCCGTGAAGGGACATTCGGGAGCAAATTCAGGCCTATGGTGAAGAATGAGATATCTTCAGATAAAAACTGGATAAAAGCTTTCTGAGAAACTGCTTGTGATGTATGCATTCCACTCAGGGAGTTCTACCTCTTTTCTCACAAGGCATTGTTTAAACACTTTTTCTGTGTAACTGAAAAATGATATTTCAGAGCGCACTGAGGACTAGGGCAAATAGTGAAATATACTGCAATATTATCGAGAAAGAAGCGTTCCAAGAATCTGCACTCTATATGTGCATTCACTTCACAGAATTTATGCTTACTCTATGTTGCCCAGTTTTGAAATTCTGTCTTTGAAGAGTATGTGAAGGAATATATAGTGCCGCCCGGAGGCTTGGGGTGATCAAGGAAACATCTTCCGATGAAACCTGTAGAGTAACTTTCAGAGCAACTGCTTTGTGATGTGTGTATTCGTCTCCTAGACTTAAACCATTCTTGGGATTGGGCATATTGAAATCACTGTTTTTGTGGAATCTGAGAAAGGACATTTGAGAACGATCCTTAGAACATGGAGACAAAAATATCCTCAGGTAAACTCCAGAAGGAAGCTTTCTGTGAATCTACTCTGTGTCATCTTAATTGCTCTCGCTCAGTTAAGCATCTCTTTTCATTGAGCAGTTTTCTAACCCTGTGTATGTTTAGCATATGATGGAATATTCGGGGGCACTTTGAGGCTTACGGTGACAAGGAAAATATGTTCAGACTCAATCTTGAGAGAAGCTTTCCGAGGAACTGTTTTGTGACTTGTGCCTTTCACTCACAGTGTGATTTTTCTCTTCCCATACCGCGCCACGGAAACCATTTTTGAAAAACAGGTACCAGTTGATATTCGGAAACATGTTGATGCCGATGTTGAAAAGGGAAATAGAATCAGAAAAAAACTGGAAAGAAGCTTTCTAGGAAACTACTCTGTGTTACGTGTAATCATCTCACATAGATAAAGCTTCCTTTACTTTACATAGCTGGGAAACTCTAATGGACTGATCCACGAAGGGACATTCGGGAGCCCAATGAAGACTATGATAAAACAGAAATTTTCTTCAAATAAAACATGGAAAAAATCTCTCTGTGAATCTGCTTTTTGCTATGTATATTCATCTCAGATAGATGAAGTTTTCTTTACATTACACAGCTTGGAGACTCACTCGTGGATGGATCCACGAAGGGATATTTTGGATCACATTCGGGCCTACGGTCAAATAGGAAATATACTCAGATAAAAACTGGAGGGAAGCTTTCTGAGAAACCACTTGGTGATGTGTGCATTCCATTCAGGGAGTTTTAATGTTCTTCTAATAAGGCAGAGTTTGAACACTGTTCCTGTAAAACCAAAAGAGTGGTATTCAGAGCACATTGAAGACTATGGCAAAAAGTGAAATGTCATCCAATAAAAAACAGTTAGAAGCACTCGAAGAAACTGCTCTCTGTCATGCCCATTCTTTTCACAGGGTTAAAGCTTACTCTACATTTCTCAGTTTGAAAGTCAGCCTCTGAGGATTCTGCGAAGGGATAGTAAGTGGCAACCAGAGGCCTGTGTCCAGCAAAAAAATGTCTCGCATTGAAAAATGGAGGGAAGTTATCTGCGCAACTCTTTTGTGATGTTTGTATTCGTCTCAAAGATTTAAATGATTCTTTGGATTGAGCAGTTTGAAATCACTGTTTCTGAGGAATCTGAGAAAGGACATTTGGAGACGCTCCTTAGAATATCCTGAAAACGAGGTAACACCAGAGAGAAACGAGAAGGAAGCTTTCTGTGAAACTGTTCTGTGTCACGTGAATTCTGCTCACACAGCTAAGCTTCTTTTTTCATTGAGCAGTATCATAACACTGTTTTCGTTTAGACTACGAAGGGATATTCACAAGCGATTTGAGGGTTACGGTGAGAAAGGAAATGTCTTCAGATAGAAACTGGAGAGAAGCTTTCTGAGGAGCTGCTTTGTGATGCGTGCATTCCGATTACAGAAATATACCTTTCTTCTACTAGAGGATTCTGGAATCCCTTTTGTAGAAAAAGCTACCAAGAAACATTCGGGAGTACAGGGAGAGCTATGGTGAAAAAGGAGATATCCTCAGACAAAAATGGAGAGAAGGTTTCTGTGCAACTGCTTCACGTTAGATATATCAATTCATCTCGCAGAGTTCAAACCTTTCTTATATTACGCAGTTTCAAAACTCCGTCATGCATGAATCCACGAAGTGACATTTGGGAACACATTCAGGACTATGGTGAAAGAGGAGATAACTTCAGATAAAAACTGGATAGAAGCTTTCTGAGAAAATACTTGTGATGTATGCTTTCCGGTCTGGGTGTTACACGTCTTTTCTCACAAGGCAGTGTTTAAACACTGTTCCTGTGTAATCGAAAAATTGATATTTCAGAGCACTTCGTGGACTATGGCACATAGTGAAATATACTGAAATAAAATCGACAAGGAAGCATTCCAAGAATCTGATCTCTGATATGTGCATTCACTTCACAGAATTTATGCTTACTCTATGTTGCCCATTTTCTGAATTCTGTCTGAAGAATTTGTGAATGGATATATAGTGCTCCCAGAGGCTTGGGGTAAGCAAGGAAACATCTTCCGATGAATCCTGCAGAGTAATTTTTTGATCAACTGCTTTGCGATGTGTGTATTCGTCTCCTAGACTTAAACCATTCTTTGGATTGAGCAGATAAAAATCACTGTTTTTGTGAAATCTGAGAAAGGACATTTGAGAATGATCCTTAGAACATGGAGAAAGAAATATCCTCAGGTAAAATCCAGAAGGAAGCTTTCTGTGAAATTACACTGTGTCGTCTTTATTCCTCTCGCTGAGTTAAGCCTCTCTTTATGATGAGTAGTTTTATAAAACTCTGTATGTTTAGCGTGTGATGGGACATTCGGGACCACTTTGAGGCTTACGGTGAAAAAGGAAATACGCTCAGACCGAAACTGGAGAGAAGCTTTCCAAGGAACTGCTTTGTGACGTGTGCATTCCACTCACAGAAATATACCTTTCTTTCCCTAGAAGATTCCGGAATCCCTTTTGGAAAAAAGCTACCAAGGGACATTCTGGAGAACACGTACGGCTATGGTGAAAAAGGGAATATCCTCAGACAAAACAGGAGAGAAGATTTCTGTGAAACTGCTGCATGTTGGATATATCTGTTCATCTCGCATAGTTCAAACCTTTCTTATATTACGCAGTTTGGAATCTTTGTCATGCACGAATCCGCGAAGGGACATTTGGGAGCTCATTCTGGCCTACGGTGAAAGAGGAGATATCTTCACATAAAAACTAGATAGAATTCTGAGAAACTATTTGTGATGTATGCATTCCGCTCAGGGAGTTATACCTCTTCTCTCACATGGCAGTGTTTAAACACTCTTCCTGTGTAACTGAAAAAGTGATATTTCAGAGTGCACTGTGGACTATGGCAAATAGTGAAATATACTGCAATAAAATCGAGAAAGAAGCGTTCCAGGAATCTGCTCTCTGATATGTGCATTCACTTCACAGAATTTATGCTTACTCCTTGTTGTCCAGTTTCAAAATTCTGTCTTTGAAGAATCTGTGAAGGGATATTTAGTGACGCCCGGAGGCTTGTGGTGAGCAAGGAAACATCTTCCGATAAAACCTGCAGAGTAACTTTATGAGCAACTGCTTTGTGATGTGTGTACTCGTCTCATAGATTTAAACCATTCTTTGGATTGAGCAGATTTAAATCACTCTTTGTGTGGAATCTGAGGAAGGACATTTGGGAATGATCCTTAGAACATGGAGAAAGAAGTATCCTCAAATAAAATCCAGAAGGAAGCTTTCTGTGAAACTACTCTGTGTCGTCTTAATTGCTCTTGTTCAGTTAAGCATCTCTTTTCATTGAGCAGTTTTCTAACCCTGTGTATGTTTGGCATGCGATGGGATATTCAGGAAAACTTTGAGGCTTACAGTGACAAAGGAAATATGTTCAGACCCAAACTGGAGAGAAGCTTTCCAAGGAACTTTTTTGTGACTTGTGCATTTCAATCACAGTGTTATTCCTCTCTTCCCATACCATGTCACGGAAACTGTTTTAGAAAAACATGTATCAGGTGATATTCAGAAACATGTTGATGCCAATGTTGAAAAGGGAAATAGAATCAGACAAAAACTGGAAAGAAGCCTTCTAGGAAACTACTCTGTGTTATGTGTAATCATCTCACATAGATAAAGCTTTCTTTACTTTACATAGCTGGGAAACTCTAATGGACTGATCCTCGAAGGGACATTCAAGAGCCCAATGAGGACTATGATGAAAGAGAAATTATCTTCAAATAAAAAATGGAAAGAAGCACTCTGTGAATCTGCTTTTTGCTATGTTTATTCATCTCAGATAGATGAAGCTTTCTTTATATTATGCAGCTTGGAAACTCCCTCGTGGTTGGATCCACGAAGGGATATTTGGGATCACATTCGGGCCTATGGTCAAATAGGAAATATACTCAGATAAAAACTGGAGAGAAGCTTTATGAGAAACTGCTTGGTGATGTGTGCATTCCACACAGGAGTTTTCATGTTCTCCTAATAAGGCAGAGTTTGAACACTGTTCCTGTAAAACCAAAAGAGTGATATTTGGAGCACATTGAAGACTATGGCATAAAGTGAAATGTCGTCCAATAAAAAACAGAAAGAAGCACTCAAAGAAACTGATCTCTGACATGCCCATTCTTTTCACAGGGTTAAAGCTTACTCTACATTTCGCAGTTTGTAAGTCGGCCTCTAAGGATTCTGCGAAGGGATAGTAATTGGCCCCTGAGACCTGTGTCAAGCAAAAAAATGTCTTGCATTGAAAATTGGACAGAAGCTTTCTGCACAACTCTTTTGTGATGTTTGTATTCATCTCAAAGAGTTAAATGATTCTTTGGATTGAGCAGTTTGAAATCACTCTTTCTGAGGAATCTCAGAAAGAACATTTGGAGATGCTCCTTAGAATACCCTAAAAAAGAAGTAACCTCAGAGACAAACCAGAAGGAAGCTTTCTATGAAACTGTTCTGTGTCACGTGAATTCCGCTCACACAGTTAAGCTTCTGTTTTCAATAAGCAGTATCATAACACTGTTTTCGTTTAGACTTCGAAGGGATACTCACGAGTGATTTGAGGGTTATGGTGAGAAGGGAAACGTCTTCAGATAGAAACTGGAGAAAAGCTTTCTGAGGAGCTGCTTTGTGACATGTGCATTCTGCTTACAGAAATACACCTTTCTTCTACTAGAGGATTCCGGAATCCCTTTTGTAGAAAAAGCTACCAAGAGACATTCGGGAGTACACGGACGGCTATGGAGAAAAAGGAGATATCCTCAGACAAAAATGGAGAGAAGGTTTCTGTGAAACTGCTTCGCATTAGATATATCAATTCATCTCACAGAGTTCAAACCTTTCTTCTATTATCCAATTTCAAAACTCCATCATGCACGAATCCACGAAGTGACATTTGGGAGCACATTCAGGACTATGGTGAAAGAGGAGTTATCTTCAGATAAAAACTGAATAGAAGCTTTCTGAGAAACTACTTGTGATGTATCCATTCCGGTCAGGGAGTTATACCTCTTTTCTCACATGGCAGTGTTTAAAAACTTCCTGTGTAACCGAAAAAGTGATATTTCAGAGTGCACTGAGGACTAGGGCAAATAGTGGAATATACTGCAATATTATCGAGAAAGAAGCATTCCAAGAATCTGCTCTCTTATTT
The DNA here is from genome assembly GCF_002776525.5 of Piliocolobus tephrosceles. Lineage (NCBI taxonomy): Eukaryota > Metazoa > Chordata > Mammalia > Primates > Cercopithecidae > Piliocolobus > Piliocolobus tephrosceles. The sequence goes on along the minus strand of NC_045451.1, from coordinate 25,315,192 downwards.
GTGCATTCAATTCACAGAATTTATGCTTACTCTATGTTGCCCAGTTTCGAAATTGTGTCTTTGAAGAATCTGTGAAGGGATATTTAGTGAAGCTCAGAGGTTTGTGCTGAGATAAAAAACATCTTCTGATGAAACCTGCAGAGTGACGTTCTGAACAACTGCTTTGCGATGTGTGTGTTCCTCTCATAGATATAAACTGTTCCTTGGATTGAGCAGATTGAAATAACTGTTTTTGTGGAATCCAAGGAACGACATTTGGGAGGGATCCTTAGAATATGGAGAAAGAAATATCCTCAGATAAAGTCCAGAAGGAAGCTTTCTGTGAAAATCTACTGTGTCTTCTTAATTCCCCTCGCTTAGTTAAGCGTCTCTTTTCATTGAGCAGTTTTATAACCCTTTGTTTGTTTAGCATGTGATGGACATTCGGGAGCACCTTGAGGCTTGCGGTGAAAATGGAAATATGCTCTGACCGAAACTGGAGAGAAGCTTTCCGAGGAACTGCTTTGTGACGTGTGCATTACAGTAACAGTGTTATACCTCTCTTCTCATACAGCATTGCGGAGACCCTTTTGGAGAAACAGGTACCAAGTGATATTCTGGAGCATGTTTATGCAGATGGTGAAAAGGGAAAGAGCCTCAGACAAAAATTGGAAAGAAACTTTCTGGGAAACTACTCTGTGATATGAGTATTCATCTCACATAGATAAAGCTGTCTTTACATTACACAGCTTAGAAGCTGTCATGGACCGATCCAAGAAGGGACCATCGAGAGCACATTCAGGACTATGGTGAAAATGGAAATATATTCAGAAAAAAACTGGAAAGACGCTTTCTGTAAATCTGCTTTTTGATATGTTTAATAATCTCATATAGCTGAAGCTCTCTTTACATTACACAGCTTGCAAACTCCCTCGTGGATGGATCCGCGATGGGATATTTGGGATCACATTCAGGCCCACGGTGATATAGGAAATATAGTCAGATAAAAAATGGAGAGAAGCTTTCTGAGAAACTCCTTCATGATGTGTGCATTCCAGTCAGGCAGCTATAACTTTCTTCTCATAAGGCACAGTTTGAACTCTGTTCCTTTAAAACTGAAAGAGTGATATTCGGAGCACATTGAAGACTATGGCAAAAAGTCAAATGTCACCTAATAAAAAACAGAAAGAAGCACTCGAAGTAGCTGTTTTCTGACATGTCCATTCTTTTCACAGGGTTAAAGCTTCCTCTACATTCCCCAGTTTGAAAGTCAGTCTTTGTGGTTCCTGCGAAGGCATATTAAGTGGCGACCGGAGGCCTGTGTGATGAAAGGAAATATCTTCCATCGAAAATTGGAGAGAATCTTTCTGTGCAACTTTTTTGTGATGTTCGTATTAATCTCACAGTGTTATAAGATTCTTTGTATTGAGCAGTTTCAAATCACTGTTTCTGTGGAATCTGAGAAAAGACATTTGGAAATGCTCCTTAGAATATCCTGAAAAAGAAATAACCTCTGAGAGAAACCAGAAGGAAGCTTTATGTGAAACTGCTCTGTGTCATGTGAATTCTGCTCACACAGTTCAGCTTCACTTTTCATAGAGCAGTATCATAACACTGTTTTTTTTCAGTCTGCAAAGGGATATTCTGGAACCCTATGAGGCTTACAGTGAGAAAGGAAATGTCTTTAAATAGAAACTGGAGAGAAGCTTTTTGAGGAGCTGCTTTGTGACAAGTGCGTTCCACTCACAGAAATATACCTTTCTTCTCATATAGGATTCCGGAATCCTTTTTGGAGAAAAAGCTACCAGGAGACATTCGGGAGTATAGGGAGGGCTATGGTGAGAAAGGAAATATCCTCAGAGAAAAACTGGAAAGATTTCTGAGAAACTGCTGTGTGTTAGATATATTTATTCATCTTGCATAGCTAAAACTTTTCTATATTATGCAGTTTGGACACTCCGTCATGTATGGATCCGCGAAGGGACATTCAGGAGAACATTCTGGCCTATGGTGAAAGAGGGGATATCTTCAGATAAAAACTGGATTGAATTTTTCTGAGAAACTACTTTGTGATGTATACATTCCACTGAGGGAGTTATACCTCTTTCGTCACAAGGCAGTGTTTGAACACTATTCCTGTGAAACCGAAAAAGTGATTATTCGGAAAATATTGAGGACTATGGCGAATAGTGAAATATACTGAAATAAAATCGAAGAAGAAGCGTTTCAAGAATCTGCTTTCTGATGTGTGAATTCATTTCACAGCGTTAATGCTTACTGTTTGTTGCTCAATTTCGAAACTCTGTCTTTAAAGAATCTGTGAAGGGATATTTAGTGACACCCAGAGGTTTTTGGTGAGCAAGGAAATGTCTTCCGATGAAACTTTCAGAGAAACTTTCTGAGCAACTGCTTTGCGATCTGTGTATTTGTCTCATAAAGTTAAACCGGTCTGTTGATTGAGCAGCTGGAAATCACTGGTTTTCTGGAACCTGAGGAAGTGTATTTGGGAACGATCCTTAAAATAAGGAGAAGAAATATCCTCAGGAAAAAATCCAGTAGAAAGCTTTTTGTGAAACTGCTCTGTGTTGTCTAATGCCTCTCGCACAGTTAATCCTCTCATTTCATTGAACAGATTTCTAACGCTGTGTATGGTTAGGGTGTGATTCCACTCACAGTGTTATACCTCTCTTTTCATATGGCGTCGGGGAAACCCTTTTGGAGAAACAAGTCCCAAGTTATATTCGAGAGCATGTTGATACCAATGGTGAAAAGGAAATAGCCTCAGACAAAAACTGGAAAGAAGCTTTCTAGGAAACTACTCTGTGATGTGTAATCATCTCACATAGATAAAGCTTTATTCACATTACACAACTTGGAAACTGTCATGGAAGGATCTCTGAAGGGAACTTCGGTAGCGCATTCTGGACTATGGTAAAAAAGAATATATCTTCAGATAAAAACTGGAAAGAAGCCTTCTGTGAAACTGCTTTTTGCTATGTTTATTCATCTCACATACATGAAGCTTTCTTTACATTAAGCAGCTTGGAAACTCCCTTGTGGATGGATCCACGAAGGGATATTTGGGATCACACTCGGGCCTATGGTGAAACAGGACATACAGTCAGAAAAAAACGGGAGAGAAGCTTTCTGAGAAACTGCTTAGAGATGTGTGCATTACACTCAGGGAGTTTTAACTCTCTTCTCATAAGGCACTGTTTGAACACTGTTCCTGTAAAACCAAACGACTGATATTTGGAGCACATTGAAGACTATGGCAAGAAGTGAAATGTTGTCCAACAAAAAACAGAAAGAAGCACTAGAAGAAACTGCTCTCTGACATGTCCATTCTTTTCACAGGGTTAAAGCTTACTACACATTTCCCAGTTTGAAAGCCCATCTTTGAGGGTTGTGCGAAGGGATAGTAAGTGGCGACCAGAGGCCTGCGTGAGGCAAAGAAATGTGTTCCATCGAAAATCGGAGAGAAGCTGTCTCCGCAACTCTTTTGTGATGTTTGTATTCATCTCATATCATTAAATCATTCTTTGGATTGAGTAGTTTGAAATTACTGTTTCTGTGGAATCTGAGAAAAGACATTTGGAAACGCTCTTTAGAATATCCTGAAAAAGAAATAATCTCAGAGAGAAACCAGATGGAAGCTTTTTGTGAAAGTGCTCTGTGTCACACGATTCTGCTCACACAGTTAAGCTTCCTTTTTCATTGAGCTGTATCATAACACTGTTTATGTTTAGTCTGCGAAGCAATATTCTGGAGGGCATTGAGGCTTACGTTGAGAAAGGAAACGTCTTCAGATAGAACCTGGAAAGAAGCTTTCTGAGGAGCTGCTTTGTGACGTGTGCATTCCACTCACAGAAATATACCTTTCTTCTCTTAGAGGATTCCAGAATCCCTTTTGAAGAAGAAGCTACCAAGAGATATCTGGGAGTATACTGACAACTATGGTGAAAGAGGACATATCCTCAGATAAAAACTGAAAAGAAGATTTCTGTGAAACTGCTTTGTGTTAGATATATTTATTCGTCTCGCATAGTTAAAACTCTAATTATAATACGCAGTTTGGAAACCCCATCGTGCACAGATCCACCAAGGGACATTTGGGAGCACATTCAGGCCTACAGTGAAAGAGGGGATATCTTCAGATAAAAACTGGAAAGAAGTTTTCTGAGAAAATACTATGTGATGTATGCATTCCACTCAGGGAGTTATACCTCTTTACTCACAAGCCAGTGTTTGAACACTGTTCCTGTGAAACCGAAAAAGTGATATTTCAGAAAGCATTGAGGACTATGGCGAATAGTGAAATATACTGAAATAAAATAGAAGAAGCGTTCCAAGAATCTGCTCTCTGATATGTGCATTCACTTAACAGGGTTAATGCTTACTGTATGTTGAGCAGTTTTGAAACTCTGTCTTTGAAGAATCTGTGAAGGGAAATTTAGTGACGCCCGGAGGCTTGTGGTGAGCAAGGAAATATCTTCCGATGAAACCTGCAGAGAAACGTTCTGAGCAACTGCTTTAGGATTTGTGTATTCGTCTCCTAGAATTAAACCATTCTTTGGATTGAGCAGCTTGAAATCACTGTTTTTGTGGAATCTGAGGAAGGACATTTGGGAACGATCCTTAGAATATGCAGAGGGAAATTTCCTCAGGTAAAATCCAGAAGGAAGCATTCTGTGAAACTGCTCTGTATTGTCCTAATTCCTCTCACTCAGATAAGCCTCTCTTCTCATTGAGCAGTTTTCCAGCTATGTGTATGTTTAGCGTGTGACGGAATATTCGGGAGCAATTTGAGGCTAATGGTGAAAAAGGAAATATGTTCAGAACGAAACTGAAGAGAAGCTTTCCGAGGAACTGCTTTGTGACGTGTGCATTCCACTCACACTGTTATACCTCTTTTCTCATACAGCGTCGTCGAAACCATTTTGGAGAAACAGGTACCAAGTGATATTCGGGAGCATGTTGATGCCTATGGTGAAAAGGGAAATAGCCTCAGACAAAAACTGGAAAGAAGTTTTCTAGGAAACTACTCTGTGATATATGTAATCATCTCACATAGACAAAGCTTTCTTTATATTACGCAGCTTGGAAACTGTCATGGACGGATCCACGAAGGGACCTCGGGAAGACATACTGCACTATGGTGACAAAGGAAATATCTTCAGATAAAAATTGGAAAGAAGCTTTTTGTGAATCTGCTTTTTACTATGTTTATTCATCTCACACAGATGAAGCTTTCTTCACATTACACAGCTTGGAAAATCCCTCGTGGATGGATCCACGAAGGGATATTTGGAATCACATTCGGTCCTACGGTGAAATAGGAAATATAGTCAGATAATAGTTGGAGAGAAGATTTCTGAGAAACTGCTTGGTAGTGTGTGCATTCCACTCAGGGAGTTATAACTCTCTTATCATAAGACAGAGTTTGAACACTGTTCCTGTAAAACCGAAAGAGTGATATTCGGAGCACATTGAAGACTATGGCAAAAAGTTAAATGTCGTCCAACGAAAAACAGAAAGAAGCACTCGAAGAAACTGCTCTCTTACATGTCCATTATTTTCACAGGCTTAAAGCTTACTCTATATTTCCCAGTTTGAATGTCGTTCTTTGAGGGTTCTGTGAAGGGATACTAAGTAGCAACCTGAGGCCTGTGTGAGGCAAGGAAATGTCTTCCATCGAAAATCAAAGAGAAGCATTCTGCGCAACTCTTTCGTGATGTTTGTATTCATCTCATAGAGCTAAATCATTCTTTGGATTGAACAGTTTGAAATCACTGTTTCTGTGGAATCTGAGAAAGGACATTTGGAAACGCTCTTTGGAATATCCTGAAAAACAAATAACCTCAGAGAGAAACCAGAAGGAAGCTTTCTGTGAAACTGCTCTTGTCACGTGAATTCCGCTCACACAGTTAAGGTTCTCTTCTCATTCAGCTGTATCAAAACACTGTTTTTGTATTGTCTGCGAAGGGATATTCTGGAGGGCTTTGAGGATTATGGTGAGAAAGGAATCGTCTTCAGATAGAAACTAGAGAGAAGTTTTCTGAGGAGCTGCTTTGTGACATGTGCATTCCATTCACAGAAATATACCTATCTTCTCCTAGAGGATTCCAGAATCCCTTTTGGAGGAAAAGCTACGAAGAGACATTCAGGAGTATAGCAACGACTATGGTGAAAAATGCAATATCCTTAGACAAAAACTGGAAAGATTTCTGTGAAACTGCTTTGTGTTAGATATATATTTTCACCTCGCATATTAAAACTTTAATTATATTTCACAGTTTGGAAACTCCGTCATGCACAGATCCGCAAAAGGACATTCAGGAGCACCTTCAGGCCTATGGTGAAAGAGGAGATATCTGCAGATAAAAACTGGATAGAAGCTTTCTGAGAAACTACTTTGTGATGTATGCATTCCACTCAGGGAGTTATACCTCCTTTCTCACAAGGCAGTGTTTGAACACTGTTCCTGTGACACTGAAAAAGTGATATCTCGGAACGCTTTGAAGACTATGGCGAATAGTGAAATATACTGAAATAAAATCGAGGAAGAAGCATTCCAAGAATCTGCTCTTTGATATGTGCATTCACTTCACAGCGTTAATGCTTACTCTATGATGCCCAGTTTTGTAACTCTGTCTTAGAGAATCTGTGAAGGGATATTTAGTGATGCCTGGAGGCTTGTGGTGAGCTAGGAAACGTCTTCCGATGAAACCTGCAGAGAAACGTTCTGAGCAACTGCTTTACTCTGTGTGTATTCGTCTCATAGATTTAAACCATTCTTTGGCTTGAACAGCTTTAAATGACTTTTTTGGTGACATCTGAAGAAGGACATTTGGGAACGATCCTTAGAATATGGAGAAAGAAATATCCTCAGGTAAAATGCAGAAGGAACCTTTCTGTGAAACTGCTCTGTTTGGTCATAACTACTCGCACTCAGATAAGCCTCTCTTTTCATTGAGCAGTTTTCTAGCCCTGTGTATGTTTAGCGGGTGATGGGATATTCGGGAGCACTTTGAGGTTAACATTGAAAAATGAAATATGTTCAGACCGCAACTGTAGAGGAGCTTTACGAGAAACTGCTTTGTGACGTGTGCATTCCAGTCACAGTTTTATACCCCTCTTCTCATACAGAATCGGGGAAACCATTTTGGAGAAACAGGTATCATGTGATATTCGGGAGCATGTTGATGCCGATGGTGAAAAGGAAAATAGCCTGGGACAAAAACTGGAAAGAAGCTTTCTAGGAAACTACTCTGTGATATGTGTAATCATCTCACAGAGAAAAATGTTTCCTTACATTACACAGCTTGAAGTCTGTCATGGAAGAATACACGAAGGGACTTTTGGGAGCACACTCAGGACTACGGTGAAAAAGGAAATATCTTCAGATTAAAACCTGAAAGAAGCATTCTGTGAATCTGTTTTTTTCTATGTTTATTCTTCTCACAGAGATGAAGCTGTCTTTACATTACGCAGTTTGGAAAATCCTTCATGGATGGATGCACGAAGGGATATTTGCGATTGCATTCAGGCCTATAGTCAAATGGGAAATATAGTCAGATAAAAACTGGAGAGAAGCTTTCTGAGAATCTGCTTGGTGATGTGTGCATCCACTCAGGGAGTTTTAATGTTCTTCTCAAAAGGCACATTTTGAACACTGTTCTTGTAAAACCAAAAGAGTGACATTCGGAGCACATAGAGGACTATGGCAAGTATTGAAATGTCGTCCAATAAAAAACAGAAAGAAACACCCGAAGAAACTATTCTCAGACATGTCCATTCTTTTCACATGGTTAAAGCTTACTCTACATTTCCCAGTTTGAAAGTCGGTCTTTGAGGTTTTGGCGAAGGGATAGTATGTGGTGACTGGAGGCCTGTGTGATGTAAGGAAATGTCTTCCATCAAAAATCAGAGAGAAGCTTTCTGCGCAACTCTTTTGTGATGTTTGTATTCATCTCATAGAGATAAATCACTGTTTGGATTGAGCAGTTTGAAGTCACTGTTTCTGTGGAATCTGAGAGAGGACATTTGGAAACGCTCTTTAGAACATCCTGAAAAAGCAATAACCCCAGATAGAAACCAGAAAGAAGCTTTTTTCACTTTCTGTGAAACTGCTCTATGTCATGTCAATTCCTCTCACACAGATAAGCTTCTCCTTTCATTGAGCTGTATCATATCACTGTTTTTGCTTAGACTGTGAAGGGATACTCTGGAGGTTTTTGAGGCTTATGGTGAGAAAGGGAACGTGTTCCGATAGAAACTGGAGAGAAGCTTTCTGAGGAGCTGCTTTGTAACGTGTGCATTCCACTCACAGAAATATACCTTTCTTCTTCTAGAGAATTCCGGAATCCCTTTTGGAGAAAAAGCTACCAAGAGATATTCGGGAGTATAGTGACGACGATGGTGAAAAAGGAAATATCCTCAGACAAAAACTGGAAAGAAGAGTTCTGTGAAACTGCTTTGTGTTAGATGTATTCATTCATCTCACATAGTTAAAAATTTAATTATAATACAGAGTTTGGAAACCCCATCATGCACAGATCCGTGAAGGGACATTCGGGGTCACATTCAGGCCTACAGTTTAAGAGGAGGTATCTTCAGAAAAAAACCGGATAGAAGCTTTCTGACAAACTACTTTATGATGTATGCATTCCACTCAGTGAGTTATACCTCTTTTCTCACAAGGCAGTGTTTTCACACTATGGTAAATAGTGAAATATACTGAAATAAAATCGAGAAAGAAGCGTTCCAAGAATCTGCTCTCTGATATGTGCATTTACTTCCCAGAGTTAATGCTTATTCTACATTGACCAGTTTCGAAACTCTGTCTTTGAAAAATCTGCAAAGAGATATTTACTGACACCCGGATGCTTGTGGTGAGTGAGGAAACATCTTCCGATGAAACCTGTAGAGTAACTTTCTGAGCATCTGCTTTGTGATGTGTGTATTCGTCTCATAGATTTAAACTGTTCTTTAGATTGAGCAGATTGAAATCACTGTTTTTGTGGAATCTGAGAAAGAACATTTGGGAACGATCCTTAGAAGATCAAGAAAGAAACATCCTCAGGTAAAATCGAGAAGGAAGTTTTCTGTGAAATTACTCTGTGTCGTCTTTATTTCTCTTGGTTAGTTCAGCCTCCCCATACGATTTGTTTTTCTGAGACCACCAGAGCGAGCACAAAAGAACCAGCCAGCAGGCGAGGGTAGGAGCAAAACTGCAAATTTATTTTTGGTCATATAGCTTCAGGGAAGAAGGTGGGTACGGAGAGGTCTGTCGGCCTCCGGCAAAGGAGGCCAAGAGAGTCGCCCCCTGGAGCTCTCGGATGGAGATCCTAATGCAGGCCCGACAGGAGTGGGGGGCTGGGAAGTCCGTGCAAGACGCTCAGTGGGAGTGGCTTTTCTAGGAGTGGGAGGGCAATAGGCGGAGCACGGACGTGTTGGGGGCGTTCAGTAGGTGCAACCAGGTAAGTGTTGGTCTCTTTGTATTGACGTCACTTGGTGAATGCCCAGTTGGTGTGCACCTTCCCGGGTGCCGGCTGCATTTTCACACGTGCAGCAGAAGTGGGTGATGAAGAACCCGGAAGTGCGCCATCTTGCCTCTGTTTATCCAATCAGTCCAATCTTTGATTGATAATAGTGATAAGGGGTGCCGTGGTCTGTCTGGCTACTTCCTGCTCTTAAGGGGCATCATTAAGTTTGGGGACTATGGGTGGTATTTTGACGTACGGATGAAGAATAAAATGAGGCACAATATTAGTATAAGAATGAGGCATGGAAGAATTTCTTGGAATATGGGCAAAACCCAGAAGGAAGATCCCAGCAAGGCTGGGGTATTAAGGTTCTGTATTTCACTTTTTTATTTTATTGAGGGTTTGATTGTTAGTGTCTACTAGGTCTGACTCGCTAACATAATAGCAGTACTCTTCTCCAAGGACGAGACAAGTGCCTCGTTTTTCAGCTGTAAGCAAGTCTGGAGCTCGCCTGTTTTGGGCAGCTACTTGGGCTATTGAGGTAGTTTGGCGCTGCAGGGAGGCCAGGCTTTCAGCTGATTCCAATAACTAGAGGGAGGAAAGGAGCCCGTTTTCGTATGCGATTGGCAGGAGGGTGTAGCTGCAGTGTCAGTTCGACTATTTCAGCCTTGCTATACAGGATGAGGCTGGGCACTAAGGATACTGGGACACAAAGAGATTCAGATTGAGTTGTGACACTAGAAAGGGACCCCTTGCACCAGAAATAGCCTCCAATGGGGGCTGTTTGGCCTCCATTGTTCACCTGAGTATGATTACCCCAGGATGAATTTGGGGTTGAATAACAGAAAGGAAGGATTGGGCTATTTGGATTTTGGTATAGTGGCGTCTGGAGTGTGAGTAAATTGTGGGATGTTTGACCAGTTGTGTTGAAGGCCATGGGCAGGGGCCTGCCACTAGGGGGAGGCCTTCTAAAGCCTCACAGAGGAAGCAATGGGAGAGATTGGTTATATTCACAGTGTAGGTTAAGGTTAGCCCTTGGCGGATAAGTGTGAGCCATGACAAGGGGTCTCTATTGTCCGGAGAGAAGTTTGACAGCCTTAAGGAAGACAACTGGCAGAACTATGTACTACTGAATGTGTTAGGCTGTCTTGTGACCAAGTTTCAGTGATGAAAAAAAATTGCTATACAGTAGGCGGACTAGCACAGGTCTGAGTGTATGAGTGAGACAGCAATATAAGTATAAAATGAGACTACATTTTCAGTGTAGCCGCAGAGTGACCCTTGCCACTGAAGATGTTCCATGAAGGTTAGGAGACAGGAGAACCACTGCTCTGGACTATTGTCTGGAGGTAGATATGGGTCTCTGGCATGTATTGAAAGTCTGATAGGTTTATGTAGAGGATAGCGAGAAAGCAAGCTAAGCGACAGTGGTCGGGGAGCATGAGATAGTCAAGGAAGTTTTGTAAGTTTGAGGCAAGTGGGGGAAAGTTGAACTGAGGTGCACTGATTGTTCTCAGTGGGGGCCCATTTTAGCTGGGAAATATGAATCCAATGCGTGTGTCCTAGGAGTTTTGCTGCTGTATGTGCAGACAAGAGGACAATGTATGGACTTTCCACCTGGGCTGTAAGTCCTTGGCTTGGATATCTTTTATGTATAGTTGGTCTCCGGGACTGAGGGAGAGATGTGGGTTGTAGTCGTCTGTTGGAGGAGGGTGTGCTAATTTCCCGTGTTGTCTTAGGAGTTGTCTGAGAAGAGTGAGATATGGGAGGTAGTTCGCCAAAGGGGCAGGCAGGAAAGGTATTTGCTGGAGGGTTAGGGGCCGTCCCTAGACTAATTGGAACGGACTGATGCCTGTTGGGCTTCGAGGTGCTGCCCGCATCCAGGTCAGGGCCAAGGGAAGGAGAGTTACCCACGACTGTCGGGTTTCGATTGAGAGTTTGGTGAGCTGTTGTTTGATGAGTCCGTTAGCCTTTTCCACCTTATCAGAAGACTGAGGCCTATAAGGGATGTGGAGTTTCCAGGTGATGTGTAGGAGGGCTGCCACCTGTTGCACTACCTTAGAGATGAATGATGGACTGTTGTAGGATTGAAGAGTGACCGGGAGGCCAAACCTAGGGATAATATGTTCAGTGAGTATAGAGGCAACAATGTAGCAGTTTCTCCTCTGGTAGTATAGGTCTCTTTCCACCCTGAAAATGTGTCCAAAACGGTTAAGAGGTATTTGAATTTCTTATGTCTTGGCATATGTGTGAAATCAATTTGCCAATCTTCACCTGGTTGGTGTCCTCTGAGTTGATGGCTGGGATGGGGATTACGCAATGCGCCTTGAGGATTTGCCTTTAGGCAGGTAGAGCACTGCTGGTTGATTGTAAGTAAGTGTTTTTGTAGTGATAGACAGTGGAGGAGGGGATTTAGAAAATTGTATAAGGCTTTGGGTCCTATATGTAAAGAATGATGTATGTCTGTTAGAATGGTATAGAGTTGTGTTTCAGGAATGACTAATTTGTTATTAATATATATCCAGTCACCTGTAGCTAGTTTGGCTGTTGGATTTTGTAATAGCTTAACCTTTTCTTCCTGAGTGTAATTAGGGGCATACTTGGGGGAGAGAAAACAGACAGAAGGAGGCTTAGGGGAGGAAAATCCGGAGACTGACTTGGCAGTGACGTCAGTGAAATAGTTGCCAGCTGCTACCGGGTTAGATGACGTTTAGTGACCTTTACAATGTATAATGTCGACCTTTGAAGGTGCCAACAGCGCATCTAGTAGTTTGAGTGTTTGTTTTTTTTTAATAATAGGTGTACCGCCGGTGGTTAAAAACACTCTCTCTTTCCAGATGACTGAATGGGTGTGTGCGATTAGAAAAGCATATTTAGAATCTGTGTATATGTTTACTGTTTTTCCTTTTGATAGTAGGAGTGCCTTGGTTAGTGCAGTGAGTTCTGCCTGCTGTGATGTGGTCCCTTGTGGTAGGGGTTTTGCCTCTAAAACTGTGGAGGAGGTAACTACTGCATATCCTGCCTGTCTGTTTCCTTGAGGGTTGATAAAGGAGCTGCCATCCACAAATAGGGTTAGTTGTGCATTCTGAACGGGCTGGTCATGCAAGTGTAGGTGGCTGGGTGGTTGAGCCTACAGGACCTCAGGACCAGAATATTTATTATCGGGTGGTTTAAGTGGGTCTGGCAGTAAAGTGGCTAGATTTAGAGAGGAGCAGACTTCTAAAGTAACAGGGAGGTCTTCTATGAATAAGAGATGGAAAAGTTGGAGCTGGGATGGAGTGAAGTGGCTAATACTTTTATGAGAGATGAGATTCTGAAGATGGTGTGTGGAGAGGACTGTTAGGTTACTGCCTCTAATGAGCTTTTATGCTTCCTGGGTCAAGCAGGCTGCCACTGCTTACGCATGCAGACAGGGTTGCCAGCCTTGTACAGTTGGGTCTAGTTGTTTGGATAGATAGGCCACGGGGCGGTGGGTGCTGCCAACAGGCTGCGCTAAAAGACCAACTGCCAGTTTCTGCCTTTCATCTGTAAAGAGTTCGAAGGGGCACTGGAAATCAGGCAGTGAGAGAGTGGGTTGTGAGAGAAGGCAAGCTTTTAAGGGGGTGAAATGAGTCTTGATTAACTTGGGATTGGACAAAGGGCCAGGTGGAATTTCTTTAACTGCGGTGTATAAAGGTTTGGCTAAGATTCCAAAATTGGGGATACAATGTGTGAAGAAGCCTGTTATACCTTGGAAAGACTGAATTCCTTTTGCATCCTGAGGGGGAAGAAGGTTACGTATTAGGGCCATGTGGTCGGTAGTTAGTGACCGGGTTGTTGGGGTGATTTAAATTCCTCAGTATATGACCGTTTGGCAAGAAATTTGGGCCTTGTGTTTAGATACTCTATAACGTAATGAGCCTAAATGGTTGAGTAGAGTTGCAGTGTCTAGAAGAGACTCTTGTTTGGTAGGGATACAGATGAGGGGATCATCTACATATTGCAGAACTTTGCTATTAGTGAGGGGCAGGAGGAAAGGTCTTTTGCTAAGGCCTGACCAAAGAAATGGGGGCTGTCCCAGAACCCTTGTGGGAGGACTGTCCACGTCAGTTGAGTGGAGGTATGTGTGTCTGGGTCCTCCCATGTGAATACAAAAAGGAACTGGCAGTCTGTGTGTAGGGGCCCATGTGAATACAAAAAGGAACTGGCAGTCTGTGTGTAGGGGTAGTGCATTTCACTCACAGTGTTATTCCTCTCTTCCCATACCGCGTCACGGAAACCCTTTTTGAAAAACAGGTACCAGGTGATATTTGGAAACATGTTTATGCCGATGTTGAAAAGGGAAATAGAATCAGACAAAAACTGGAAACAAGCTTTCTAGGAAACTACGCTGTATTATGTGTAATCATCTCACATAGATAAAGTTTTGTTTACTTTAGGTAGCTGGGAAAATCTAATGGAGTGAACCACCTAGGGACATTCGGGAGTGCAATCAGGACTATGATGGAAAAGAAATTACCTTCAAATAAAAAATGGAAAGGAGCTCTCTGTGAATCTGCTTCTTGCTATGATTATTCATCTCCGACAGATGAAGCTTTCTTTACATTATGCAGCTTGGAAACTCCCTCGTGGATGAATCCACGAAAGGATATTTGGGATCACATTCGGGCCTATGGTCAAATAGGAAATACACTCAGATAAAAACTGGAGAGAAACTTTCTGAGAAACTACTTGGTGATGTGTGAATTCCACTCTGGGAGTTTTAATATTCTTCCAATAAGGCACAGTTTGAACACTGTTCCTGTAAAACCAAAAGAGTGATATTTGGAGCACATTGAAGACTATGACAAAAAGTGAAATGTCGTCCAATAAAAAACAGAAAGAAGCAATCGAAGAAACTGCTCTCTGACATATCCATTCTTATCACAGGGATAAAGCTTACTGTACGTATCCCAATTTGAAAGTCGGCCTCTGATGTTTCAGTGAAGGGACAGTAAGGGGCCACTGGAGGCCTATATCAAGCAAGGAAATGACTCCCATCGAAAATTGGAGAGAAGCTTTCTGTGCAACTCTTTTTTGATGTTTGTATTCATCTCAAAGTGTTAAATCATGCTTTGGATTGAGCAGATTGAAATCACTGTTCCTGTGGAATCTGAGAAAGGACATTTGGGGACGCTCTTTAGAAAATCCTGAAAAAGACATAACCTCAGAGAGAAACCAGGAGGAAGCTTTCTGTGAACCTGCTCTGTGTCACGTGAATTCCGCTCAGACTGTTAAGCTTCTCTTTTCATTGAGCAGTATCATAACACTGCTTTTGTTTAGAATGCGAAGGGATATTCAGGAGCGATTTGAGGGTTACTCTGACAAAAGAAACCTCTTCAGATAGAAACTGGAGAGAAACTTTCTGAAGAGCTGTTTTGTGACGTGTGCATTCCTCTCATAGAAATATACCTTTCTTGTCCTAGAGGATTCTGGAATCCCTTTTGTAGAAATAGCTACCAAGAGACATTTGGGAGTATAGGGACGGCTATGGTGAAAAAGAAAATATCCTCAGACAAAACTCTAAAGAAGATTTATGTGTAACTGCTTAGTGTTATATATATTTATTCATCTCGCACAGTTCAAACCTTTCTAATTTTACGCAGTTTGGAAACTCCATCATGCACAAATCCGCAAAGGGACATTCGGGAGCACATTCAGGCCTATGGTGAAAGAGGAGATATCTTCACATAAATACTGGATAGAACCTTTCTGAGAAACGACTTGTGATATATGCATTCCGCTCAGGCAGTTATACCTCTTTTCTCACAGGGTAGTGTTCAAACACTGTTACTGTGTATCAGAAATGTGATATTTTCAAGCACACTGAGGACTATGGCAAATAGTGAAATATACTGAAATAAAATAGAGAAAGAAGCATTCCAGTATTCTGCTCTCTGATATGTACATTCACTTTATAGAATTTCTGCTTACTCTCTGTTGCCCAGTTTTGAAATTGTGCCTTTGAAGAATTTGTGAAGGGAATTTTAGTGACACCTGGAGGCTTGTGGTGAACAAGGAAACAACTTCCAATGAAACCTTCAGAGTAACTTTCTGAGCAACTGCTTTTCGATGTGTGTATTCGTGTCATAGATTTAAACTGCTCTTTGGATTGAGCAGATTGAAATCTCTGTTTTTGGGGCGGAGCAAGATGGCCCAAGAGGAACAGCTACAGTCTCCAACTCCTGGCGCGAGTGACACACAAGACCGGTGATTTCTGTATTTTCAACGGAGGTACTGGGGTCATCTCACTGGGGAGTGCCGGACAATCGGTGCTGGTCAGCTGCTGCGGCCCGACAAGCGAGAGCTGAAGCAGGGCAACACATCAACTCACCTGAGAAGTGCAAGGGGGAAGGGAATCCCTTTTCCTAGCCAGGGGAACCGAGACACACAACACGTGGAAAATCGGGTAACTCCCACCCCAATACTGCGCTGTAAGCAAGCGGGCACACCAGGAGAACATACCCCACACCTGGCCGGGAGGGTCGCATGCCCATGGAGCCTCCCTCCTTGCTAACACAGCAGTCTGCCATGATCTAGCCACAGGGCAGCGGTGAGACTGGGAGAGGGGTGCCCTCCATTGCTGAGGCTTAAGTAGGTAAACAAAGCCGCTGGGAAGCTCGAACTGGGTGGAGCTCACAGCACCTCAAGGAAACCTGCCTGTCTCTGTAGACTCCGCCTCTCTCTCTTTAGTGCACAGCTAAAGCAGCAGAGGCCTGTGCAGACGCGAATGACTGTCTGACAGCTTTGAACAGAGCAGTGGATTTCCCAACACGGAGGTTGAGATCTGAGAAGGGGCAGAATGCCTGCTCAAGTGGGTCCCTGAACCCTGAGTAGCCTAACTGGGAGACATCCCCCACAGGGGCAGTCTGACACCCCACACCTCACAGGGTGGAGTACACCCCTGAGAGGAAGCTTCCAAAATAAGAATCAGACAGGTACACTCTCTGGTCAGCAATATTCTATCTTCTGCAACCTCTGCTGCTGATACACAGGCAAACAGGGTCTGGAGAGAACCTCAAGCAATCTCCAACAGACCTACAGCTGAAGGTCCTGACTATTAAAAGGAAAACTATCAAACAGGAAGAACACCTATACCAAAACCCCATCAGTCAAAGACCAGAGGCAGATAAAAACACGAAGATGGGGAAGAAGCAGGGCAGAAAAGCTGGAAATTCAAAAAATAAGAGCGCATCTCCCCCTGCAAAGGAGCGCAGCTCATCACCAGCAACGGATCAAAGCTGGTCAGAGAATGACTTTGAGGAAATGAGAGAAGAAGGCTTCAGTCCATCAAGCTTCACAGAGCTAAAGGAGGAATTATGTACGCATCGCAAAGAAACTAAAAATCTTCAAAAAAGGGTGGAAGAATTGACAGTTAGACTAATTAATGCAGAGAAGGTCATAAACGAAATGACACAGAGGAAAAAAATGACACGAGAAATACGTGACAAATGCACAAGCTTCAGTAACCGACTCGATCAACTGGAAGAAAGAGTATCAGCGATTGAGGATCAAATGAATGAAATGAAGGGAGAAGAGAAACCAAAAGAAAAAAGACGAAAAAGAAATGAACAAAGCCTGCAAGAAGTATGGGATTATGTAAAAAGACCAAATCTACGTCTGATTGGGGTGCCTGAAAGTGAGGGGGAGAATGGAACCAAGTTGGAAAACACTCTTCAGGAGATCATCCAGGAGAACTTCCCCAACCTAGTAGTGTAGGCCAACATTCAAATTCAGGAAATACAGAGAACGCCACAAAGATACTCCTCCAGAAGAGCAACTCCAAGACACATAATTGCCAGATTCACCAAAGTTGAAATGAAGGAAAA
>NC_045451.1:25239864-25292878 GCF_002776525.5 Piliocolobus tephrosceles | reverse complement strand
GCTACCTGACTTCAAACTATACTACAAGGCTACAGTAACCAAAACAGCATGGTACTGGTACCAAAACAGAGATCTAGACCAATGGAACAGAACACAGTCCTCAGAAATAATACCACACATCTACAGCCATCTGATCTTTGACAAACCTGAGAGAAACAAGAAATGGGGAAAGGATTCCCTATTTAATAAATGGTGCTGGGAAAATTGGCTAGCCATAAGTAGAAAGCTGAAACTGGATCCTTTCCTTACTCCTTATACGAAGATTAATTCATGATGGATTAGAGACTTAAATGTTAGACCTAGAACCATAAAAACCCTAGAAGAAAATCTAGGTAGTACCATCCAGGACATAGGGATGGGCAAGGACTTCATGTCTAAAACACCAAAAGCAACGGCAGCAAAAGCCAAAATTGACAAATGGGATCTAATTAAACTAAAGAGCTTCTGCACAGCAAAGAAACTACCATCAGAGTGAACAGGCAACCTACCGAATGGGAGAAAATTTTTGCAATCTACTCATCTGACAAAGGGCTAACAGCCAGAATCTACAAAGAACTCAAATAAATATACAAGAAAGAAACAAACAACCGCATCCAAAAGTGGGCAAAGGATATGAACAGACATTTCTCAAAAGAAGACATTCATACAGCCAACAGACACATGAAAAAATGTTCATCATCACTCGCCATCAGAGTAATGCAAATCGAAACCACAATGAGATACCATCTCACACCAGTTAGAATGGCAATCATTAAAAAATCAGGAAACAACAGGTGCTGGAGAGGATGTGGAGAAATAGGAACACTTTTACACTGTTGGTGGGATTGTAAACTAGTTCAACCATTATGGAAAACAGTATGGCGATTCCTCAAGGATCTAGAACTAGATGTACCATATGACCCAGCCATCCCACTACTGGGTATATACCCAAAGGATTATAAATTATTCTACTACAAAGACACATGCACACGTATGTTTATTGTGGCACTATTCACAATAGCAAAGACTTGGAATCAACCCAAATGTCCATCAGTGACAGACTGGATTAAGAAAATGTGGCACATATACACCATGGAATACTATGCAGCCGTTAAAAATAATGAGTTTGCATCCTTTGTAGGGACATGGACGCAGCTGGAAACCATCATTCTTAGCAAACTATCACAAGAAGAGAAAACCAAACACCGCATGTTCTTACTCATAGGTGGGAACTGAACAATGAGATCACTTGGACTCGGGAAGGGGAACATCACACACTGGCGCCTATCATGGGGAGGGGGGTGGGCGGAGGGATTACATTGGGGAGTTATACATGATATAAATGATGAATTGATGGGTGCTGACGAGTTGATGGGTGCAGCACACCAACATGTCACAAGTATACATATGTAACAAACCTGCACGTTATGCACATGTACCCTAGAACTTAAAGTATAATAAAACAACAACAACCAAAGAAAAAAGAAATCACTGTTTTTGTGGAATCTGCGGAAGTACATTTGGGAACGATTCTTAGAACATGGAGAAAGAAATATCCTCATGTACAATCCACAGGGAAGCTTTCTGTGAAACTGCTGTCTGTGATCTTAATTCCTCTCGCTTAGTTAAGCCTCTCCTTACGTTGAGTCGTTTTATAACCCTGTTTATGTTTAGCATGTGATGGGACATTCGGGAGCATTTTGAGGCTTACGGTGAAAAAAGAAATATGTTAAGCCCAAAATTGGAGACAAGCTTTTCGCGAAACTGCTTTGTGACATGTGCATTCCAATCACAGTGTTACCCCTTTCTTTTCATACAGCGTCGAGGAAACCCTTTTGGAGATACAGGTACCTGGTGATATTCGGGAGCACGTTGATGTCGATGATGAATAGGGAAATACCTGAGATAACACATGGAAAGAAGCTATCTAGGAAACTACTCTCCGATATGTGTAATCAACTCACATTTATAAAGGTTTACTTACATTACACAGCTTGAAAACTGTCATGGGCGGATCCAGGAAGGGACTTTCAGGAGCACACTCAGGACTATGGTGAAAAATGAAATATCTTCAGATTAAAACTGGAAGGAAGCTTTCTGTGAATCTGCTTTATTCTATGTTCATTCTACTCACATAGATGAAGCTTTCTTTACATAAGGCAGCTTGGAAACTCCCTCGTGGATGGATCCACGAAAGGATACTGGGGATCACATTTGCACTTATGGTCAAATAGGAAATAGAGTCAATTAAAAACTGGAGAGAAAGTTTCTGAGAAAGTGCTTGGTGATGTGTGCATTCCACTCAGGAAGTTATAATGTTCCTCTCATAAGGCAGTTTGAACACTGTTCCTGTAAAAGAAAAAGAGTAACATTCGGAGCACATTGAAGACTATGGGAAAAAGTGAAACATCGTCCAATAAAAAACAGAAAGAAGCACTTGAGGAAACTGCTCTCTGACATGCCCATTCTTTTCACAGGGTTAAGGCTCACTGTACATTTCCGACTTTGAAAGTCGGCCTCTGAGGTTTCTGTGAAGGGATAGTAAGTGGTAACCGGAGTCCTGTGTCAAGCAAGAAAATGTCTCCCATCGAAAATTGGAGAGAAGCTTTCTGTGCAACTCTTTTGTGATGTTTGTGTTCATCTCACAGAGTTAAATCATTCTTTGGATTGAGCAGTTTGAAATCACTGTTTCTGTGGAATCTGAGAAAGGACATTTGCAGATGCTCTTTAGAATATCCTGAAAAAGACATAAACTGAAAGAGAAACCAGAAGGAAGCTTTCTGTGAAACTTCTCTGTGTCACGAGAATTCCACTCACATAGTTAAGCTTCTCGTCTCATCGGGCAGTATCATAATACTGTTTTTGTTTAGACTGTGAAGGAATATTCAGGAGCGACTTGAGGGTTATGGTGAGAAAGGAAACGTCTTCAGATAGAAACTGGGGAGAAGCTTTCTGAAGAGCTGCTTTGTTACGTGTTCATTCCACTCAGAGAAATATACCTTTCTTCTCCTACAGGATTCCGGAATCCCTTTTGGAGAGAAAGCTACCAGGAGACATTCAGGAGTTTAGAGACGGCTGTGGTGAAAAAGGAAATATCCTCAGACATAACTGGAAAGAAGATTTCTGTGAAACGGCTTGGTGTTACATATATCGATTCATCTCACAGAATTCAAACTTTTCTTTTATTACACAATTTGGAAACTCCGTCATGCATGGATCTGCGAAGGAACATTCAGGAGCGCATTCAGCCCTACGGTGAAAGAGGAGATATCTTCAGATAAAAACAAGATAGAAGCTTTCTAAGAAACCACATGTGTTGTTGGTTTCGGCTCAGGGAGTTACACCTCTTTTCTCAAAAAGCAGTGTATAAACACTGTTCCTGTGTAACCGAAAAAGTCATATTTCACAGGACACTGAGGACTATGGCAAATCGTGAAATATACTGAAATAAAATCGAGAAAGATGCGTTCCAAGAATCTGCTCTCTGATATGTGCATTCATTTCACAGAATTTATGTTTACCCTATGTTGCCCAGTTTCGAAATTCTGTCTTCGAAGAATCTTTGAAGGGATATTTAGTGACGCCTGGAGGCTTCTGGTGAGCAAGGAAACATCTTCCAATGAAACCTGCAGAGTAACTTTCTGAGGAACTGTTTTGCGATATGTATATTCGTCTCATAGATTTAAACCATTCTTTGGATTGAGCAGATTGAAATCACTGCTTTTGTGGAATCTGAGGAAGGACACTTGGGAAGGATCCTTAGAACATGGAGAAAGAAATATCCGCAGGTAAAATCCACAAGGAATCTTTCTGTGAAAGTACTCTGTATCATCTTAATTTTTCTCACTTATTTAAGTCTCTCCTAACGTTGAGTCTTTTTATAACCCTGTGTATGTTTAGCGTGTGATGGGATATCCGGGTGCATTTTGAGGCTTTTGGTGAAAAAGGAAATATGTTCAGACCGAAACTGGTGAGAAGCTTTCCGAGGAACTGCTTTGTGATGTGTACATTCCACTCATAGTGTTATACTTCTCTTCTCGTACAGCGTCAAGGAAACCCTTTTGGAGAAAAAGGTACCAACTGATATTCGGGAGCATATTGATGCCAATGATGAAAAGGGAAGTAGACTCAGACAAAACCTGGAAGGAAGGTTTCTAGGAAACTTCTCTGTGATGTGTGTAATCATCTTACTTAGGTAAAGGTTTCCTTACGTCACACAGCTTGTAAACTGTCATGGACGGATATGCGAAGGGAATTTTGGGAGAACACTCAGGAGTATGGTGAAACAGGAAATATCTTCAGATAAAAACTGGAAAGAAACTTTCTGTGAATCTGCTTGTCTTACATTACGCAGCTTGGAAGCTCCCTTGTGGATCGATCCACGAAGTGGTATTTCGGATCACATTCGGTCCTATGGTCAAATAGGAAATAGAGTGAGATAAAAACTGGAGAGAAGCTTTCTGAGAATCTGCTTGGTGATGTGTGCATTCCACTCAGGGATTTTTATTGTTCTTATAAAGCACATTTTGAACACTGTTCCTGTAAAACCAAAAGAGTGATATTCGGAGCACAGTGAAGACTATGGCAAAAAGTGAAATATCGTCCAATAAAAAACAGAAAGAAGCACTCGAAGAAACTGCTCTCTGACATGCCCATTTTTTTCACATGATTAAAGCTTGCTCTACATTTCCCAGTTTGGAAATCGGCCTCTGAGGTTCTGAGAAGGGATAGAAAGGGGCATCCGGAGGCCTGTGTGGAGCAAGGAAATGTCTCGTATCGAAAATTGGAGAGAAGCATCCTGTGCAATTTTTTTGTGATGTTTGTATTCGTTTCCAAGATTTAAATCATTCTTTGGAATGATCAGTTTGAAATAACTGTTTCTGTGGAATTTGAGACAGGACATTTTGAGATGCTCTTTAGAATATCCTGAAAAGGAAATAACCTCAGAGAGAAACCAGAAAGAAGCTTTATGTGAAACTGCTCCTTTTTACGTGAATTCTGCTCACACAGTTAAGCTTCTCTTTTCATTGAGCATTATCACAACACCGTTTTTGTTTAGACTGTGAAGGGATATTCAGGAGCAATTTGAGGGTTACGGTGAGAAATTAAACTCCTTAAGATAGAAACGGGAGAGAAGCTTTCTAAAGAGCTGCTTTTTGACGTGTGCACTCCACTCACAGAAATATACCTTTCTTCTCCTAGAGGATTCCGGAATCCCTTTTGGAGAAAAAACTACCAAGAGACGTTCGGGAGTATAGGGACGGCTATGGTGAAAAAGGAAATATCCTCAGACAAACTTGAAAGAAGATTTCTGTGAAACTGCTTCGTGTTAGATATATCAATTCATCTCACATAGTTCAAACCTTTCTTATATTATGCAGTTTGGAAACTCCATAATGCACGAATCTGCGCAGTGACATTCGGAAGGACATTCAGTCCTATGGTGAAAGAGGAAATATCTTAAGATAAAAAATGGATAGAAGCTTTCTGAGAAACTACTTGTGATGTATGCATTCCGCTCAGGGTGTTATACCTCTTTTCTCACAAGGCAGTGTTTAAACACTTTTCCTGTGTAACCCAAAAAGTAATATTTCGGAGCGCACTGAGGACTATGCCAAATAGTGAAATATACTGCAATAAAATCGAGAAAGTAGCATTCCAAGAATCTGCTGTCTGATATGGGTAATCATTTCACTGAATGTATGCTTACTCTATGTTGCCCAGTTTCGAAATACTGTCTTTGAAGAATTTGTGAAGGGATATGTTTTGACTCCCGGAGGCTTGCGGTGAGCAAGGAAACATGTTGCTATGAAACCTGCAGAGTAAGTTTCTGAGCAACTGCTTTGCGATGTGTGCATTCGTCTCATAGATTTAAACCGTTCTTTGGTTTGAGCAGATTGTAATCACTGTTTTTGTGGAATCTGAGTAAGGGCATTTGGGAACAATGCTTAGAACATGGAGAAAGAAATATCCTCAGGTAAAATCCAGAAGAAAGCTTTCTGTGAAGCTACTCTTTGTCGTCTTAATTCCTCTCACTTAGTTATGCCTTCCCTTATGTTGAGTATTTTTATAACCTTGTGTATGTTTAACGTGTGATGGGACATTCGGGAGCACTTTGACGCTTACGGTGAAAAAGGAAATATGTTCAGACAGAAACTGGAGAGATGCTTTCTGAGAAACTGCTTTGTGACATGCGCATTCCACTCACTGTTGTATTCCTCTCTTCTCATACAGTGTTGAGGAATCCCTTTTGGAGGAACAGGTACGAAGCAGTATTCAGGAGCATGTTGATGCCTTTGATGAAAAGGGAAAGAGCCTCAGAAAAAACCTGGAAAGAAGCTTTCTAGGAAACTACTCTGTGATGTGTGCAATCATCGCACAGAGATAAATGTTTACTTAGATTACATAGCTTGAAAACTGTCATGGACGGATCCATGAAGGGACTTTCGGGAGCACACTCACGACTATGGTGAAAAAGGAAATATCTTCAGATAAAAACTGGAAAGAAGCTTTCTGTGAATCTGCTTTTTTCTATGTTTACTCTTCTCACATAGATGAAGCTTTCCTTACATTACGCAGCTTGGAACCTCCCTCGTGGATGGATCCACGAAGGGATATTTAGGATCACAGTCATGCCCATGGTAAAATAGGAAATATA
Organism: Piliocolobus tephrosceles; assembly: GCF_002776525.5. NCBI lineage: Eukaryota > Metazoa > Chordata > Mammalia > Primates > Cercopithecidae > Piliocolobus > Piliocolobus tephrosceles. Next base: position 25,286,241 of record NC_045451.1, on the reverse strand, counting down.
ATCAGATACAAACTGGAGAGAAGCTTTCTGAGAAACTGCTTGGTTATGTGTGCATTCCACTCATGGGGTTTTAATATTCTTCTCATAAGGCACATTTTGAACACTGTTCCTGTAAAATCAAGGAAGTGATATTCGGAGCACATTGAAGAGGTTAACAAAAAGTGAAATGTCGTCCTATAAAAAACAGAAAGCAGCAATCTAAGAAACTGCTCTCTGACATGCCCTTTCTTTTCACAGGGTTAGAGCTTACTCTGCATTTCCCAGTTTGAAAGTCGGTCTCTGAGGGATCTCTGAAGGGCTAGTATGTGGCAACTGCAGCCTGTGTCTAGCAAGGAAATGTCTCCCATCGAAAATTGGAGAGATAGATGCTTTCTGCACAACACTTTTGGGATGTTTGTGTTCATCTCAAAGAGTTAAATCATTCTTTGGAATGAGCAGTTTGAAATCACTGTTTCTGTTGAATCTGAGAAAGGACATTTGGAGACGCTCTTTAGAATACCCTGTAAGAGAAATAACCTCAGAGGGAAACCAGAAGGAAGCTTTCTGTGAAACTGCTCTTTGTCACGTTAATTCCACTCACAAAGTTAAGCTGCTCTTTTCTTTGAGCAGTATTATAACACTGTTTTTGTTTAGACTGCGAAGGGATATTCAGGAGCGATTTGAGGGTTACATTGAGAAGGGAAACATCTTCAGATAGAAACTGTAGAGAAGCTTTCTGAGGAGCTGCTTTGTGATGTGTGCATTCCACTCACAGAAATATTCCCTTCTTCTCCTAGAGGATTCCGGAATCCCTTTTGGTGAAAAAGCTACCAACAGACATTTGGGAGTATAGGGAAGGTTATGGTGAAAAAGGAAATATCCTCAAACAAAAACTATAAAGAAGATTTCTGTGAAACTGCTTCGTGTTTAGGTATATCTATTCATCTCGCATAGTTCAAACCTTTTTTATATTACACAGTTTGCAAAATCCGTCATGCACGGATCCACGAAGGGACATTCGGGAGCACATTCTGGCCTTCAGTGAAAGAGGAGATATCATCAGATAAAAATTCAAAAGAAGATTTCTGCGAAACTACTTTGTGATGTACACATTCCACTCAGGGAGTTATGCCTCTTTTCTCACAAGGCAGGGTTTGAACACTGTTCCTATGAAACCAAAAAGTGATATTTCAGAGCGCATTGAGGACTATGGCGAATAGTGAAATATACTGAAATAAATTCGAGGAAGGAATGTTCCAAGAATGTGCTATCTCATATGCGCATTCACTTCACAGAATTTATGCTTACACTGTGTTGCCCAATTTAGAAATTCTGTCTTTGAAGAATCTGTGAAGGGATTTAGTGTGATGCCTGGAGGCTTGTGGTGAGCAAGGAAACATCTTCCGATGAAACCTGCAGAGTAACCTTCTTATGAACTTTTGTGTTGTGTGTATTCCATCATAGATTTAAACCGTTCTTTGGAGTGATCAGATTGAAATCACGGTTTTTTGGAATCAGAGGAAGGACATTTGGAAATGATCCTTAGAACATGGAGAAAGAAATATCCTCACATAAAATCCAGAAGGAAGCTTTCGGTGAAACTACTGTGTGGCATCTTAATTTCTCTCACTTAGTTAAGCCTCTCCTTACTTTTAGCACTTTTATGTCCCTGTGTATGTTCACTGTGTGATGGGACATTCGGGAGGACTTTAAGGCTTATGGTGAAAAAGGAAATATGTTAAGACCGAAAATGCAGAGAAGCTTTCTGAGGAACTGCTTTGTGATGTGTTCATTCCACTCACAGAAATATAACTTTCTTCTTTTAGAGGATTCCGGAATCCCTATTGGAGAAAAAGCTATCAAGAGACATTTGGGAGTACAGGGACGGCTATGGTGAAAGAGGAAATATCCTCAGGCAAAACTGGAGAGAAGATTTCTGTGAAACTGCTTCCTGTTAGATATATCTATTCATCTCTCATTGTTCAAACCTTTCTTATATTAGACAGTTTGGAAACTCTGTCATGCACGAATCCACGAAGGGACCTTTGGGAGCACATTCAGGCCTACAGTGAAAGGAGGTATCTTCAGATAAAAACTGGATAGAAGCTTTCTGAGAAACTACTTGTGATGTATGCATTTCCCTCAGGGAGGTATACCTCTTTTCTCACAAGGCAGTGTTTACACTGTTCCTGTGTAACCGAAAAAGTGATATTTCGGAGCACACTGAGGACTATGCCAAATAGTGAAATATACTGCAATAAAATCGAGAAAGAAGCATTCCAAGAATATGCTCTCTGATATGTGCAATCAATTCATCGAATGTATGCTTACTATATGTTGCCCTGTTTCAAAATTCTGTCTTTGAAGAATCTGTGAAGCAATATTTAGTGACACCCGGAGGCTTGTGGTGAGCAAGGAAACATCTTCCTATGAAACCTGCAGAGTAACATTCTGAGTAACTGCTTTGCGATGTGTGCATTCGTCTCGTAGATTTAAACCATTCTTTGGATTGAGCAGATTGAAATCACAGTTTTTGTGGAATCAGGGTAAGGGCATTTGGGAACAATGCTTAGAACATGGAGAAAGAACTAGCCTCAGGTAAAATCCAGAAGGAAGCTTTCTGTGAAGCTACTTATTGTCGTCTTAATTCCTCTCACTCAGATAAGCCTCCCATTACGTTGAGTGGTTTCATAACCCTGTGTATGTTTAGCATAAGATGAGACATTCGGGAGCACTTTCAGGCTCATGGTGAAAAAGGAAATATGTTCAGATCGAAAGTGGAGAGATGCTTTCTGAGAAACTGCTTTGTGACATGTGCATTCCACTCACAGTGGTATACCTCTCTTCTCATACAGCGTCGAGGAATTCCTTTTGGAGAAACAGGTACCAAGTGATATTCGGGAGCATGTTGATGCCAATCATGAAAAGGGAAATAGCCTCAGACAAACCTGGAAAGAAACTTTCTATTAAACTACTCTGTGATATGTGTAATTATCTCACAGACATAAAGGTTTCCATACATTACACAGCTTGAAAACTGTCATAGACGGATCCACGAAGGGACTTCGGGAGCACACTCAGGACTATTGTGAAAAAGGAAATATCTGAAGATAAAAACTGCAAAGAAGTTTCTGCGAATCTGCTTTTTTCTATGTTTATTCTTCTCACATCAATGAAGCTTTCTTTACATTATGCAGCTTGGAAACTCCCTCGTGGATGGATCCACAAAGCGATATGTGGGATCATATTCGGGAGCATGGTCATATAGGAAATATCGTCAGATAAAAAATGGAGACAAGCTTTCTGAGAAACTGCTTGGTTATGTGTGCATTTCACTCAGGGGGGTTTAATATTCTTCTCCTAAGGCACAGTTTGAACACTGTTCCTGTAAAACCAAAGAGTGATATTCGGAGCCCATTGAAGACAATGACAAAAAATGAAATGTCGTCCAATAAAAAAACATAAAGAACCACACGAAGAAACTGATTTCTGATATGCCCATTTTGTTTCACTGGGTTAAAGCTTACTCTACGTTTCCCTGTTTGAATGTCGGCCTCTGAGGGTTCTGCAAAGGGATACTATGTGGCAACCGAAGGCTTGTGTCGAGCAAGGAAATGTCACCCATGGAAAATTGGAGAGAAGCTTTCTGCGCAACTCTTTTGTGATGTTTGTGTTCATCTGATAGAGTTAAATCATTCTTTGGAATGAGCAGTTTGAAATCACTGTTTCTGTGGAATCTGAGAAAGGACATTTGGAGATGCTCTTTAGAATACCCTGAAAAAGAAATAACCTCAGAGAGAAAACAGAGGGGAAGTTTTCTGTGAACCTGCTCTGTGTCACGTGAATTCCGCTCAGACAGTTAAGCTTCTGTTTTCACTGAAGAGTATCATAACACTGTTTTTGTTCAGACTGTGAAGGGATAAAGGTGAGTAAGGAAACGTCTTCAGATAGAAACTGGAGAGACGCTTTCTGAGGAGCTTCTTTGTGACGTGTGCATTCCACTCACAGAAATATACCTTTCTTCTCTGAGAGGATTTCGGAATCACTTTTGGAGAAAAAGCTACCAAGAGACACACAGGAGTATAGCGTCGGCTATGGTGAAAAAGGAAATATCCTCAGACAAACCTGAAAAGAATATTTCTGTGAAGCTGCTTCATGTTAAATATATCTATTCCTCTCGCATAGTTCAAACCTTTCTTATGTTACACAGTTTGGAAACTCCGTCATGCACGAATCCAGGAAGGTTCATTCTCGAGGAAATTGAAGGCTACGGTGAAAGAGGAGATATCTTCAGATGAAAACTGGATAGAAGCTTTCTGAGAAACTACTTGTGATGCATGCATTCCACTCAGCGAGTTATACCTCTTTTCTCACAATGCAGTGTTTAAAAACTTTTCCTGTGAAACCGAAAAAGTGATATTTCGGAGAAAATTGTTAACTATGGCAGATAGTGAACTATACTGAGATGAAATCGAGAAAGAAGCGTTCCAAGAGTCTGCCCTCTGATATGTGCATTCACTTCACAGAATTTATGGTTACACTATGTTGCCCAGTTTCAAAATTCTGTCTTTGAAGAATCTGTGAAGGGATATTTAGTGATGCCCGGAGGCTTGTTGAGAGCAAGGAAACATCTTGCAATGAAACCTGCAGAGTAACTTTCTGAGCAACTGTTTTGCAATGTGTGTATTCGTCTCATAGATTTAAACCATTCTTTGGATTGAGCAGATTGAAATCACTGTTTTTGTGGAGTATTGAGGGAGGGCATTTGGGAACGATCCTTAGAACATGGAGAAAGATATATCCTCAGTTAAAATCCGGAAAGAAGCTTTCTCTGAAACTACTCTGTGTCGTCTTAATTCCTCTCGCTTAGTTAAGCCTCTCCTTACATTGCATCATTTTATAACCCTGGGTATGTTTAGCGTGTGATGGCACATTCGGGAGCACTTTGAGGCTTACGGTGAAAAAGGAAATATGTTCAGACCGAAACTGGAGAGAAACATTCCGAGGAACTGCTTTGTGACCTGTGTATTCCACTCACAGTGTTATACCTCTCTTCTCATACAGCGTCGGGGAAACCCTTTTGGATAAACAGGTACCAAGTGATATTCAAGAGCATGTTGATGCTGATCATGAAAAGGGAAATAGCCTCAGTCAAAATCTGGAGAGAAGCTTTCTAGGAAACTACTCTGGGATATGTGTAATTATCTCACAGAGATAAAGGTTTCCTTGTATTACACAGCATGAAAACTGTCATGGATGGATCCACGAAGAGACTCTCGGGAGCATGCTCAGGACTATGTTGAAAAAGGAAATATCCTCAAATAAAAACTGGAAAGAAGCTTTCTGTGAATATGCTTTTTTCTATGTTTTTTCTTCTCACATAGATGAAGCTTTCTTTACATTAGGCACCTTGGAAACTCCCCCGTGTATGGATCCGGGAAGGGATATTTGGGATCACATTCTGGCCAATGATCAAATAGGAAATAGAATCAGATAAAAATTGGAGAGAAACTTTCTGAGAAACTGCTTGGTGATGTGTGCATTCCACTCAGGTAGTTTTAATGTTCTTCTCATAAGGCACTGTTTGAACACTTCCTGTAAAACCAAAAGAGTGATATTCGGAGCACATTGAAGACTACGGCAAAAAGTGAAATGTCGTCCAATAAAAAACAGAAAGAAGCACTCGAAGAAACTGCCCTCTGACATGCCCATTCTTTTCACAGGTTTAGAAGTTACTCTACATTTCCCAGTTTGAAAGACGCCCTCTGGGGGTTCTGCACAGAGATAGTAAGTGGCAACCGGAGGCCTGTGTTGAGCAAAAAAATGTCTTCCATCGAAAATTGGAGAGAAGCTTTCTGCGCAACGCTCACTTTTGTGATGCTTGTATTCATCTCAAAGGGTTAAATCATTCTTTGGATTGAGCAGTTTGAAATCACTGTTTCTGTAGAATCTGAGAAACGACAATTGGTGATGCTCTTTGGAATCCTGAAAATGAAATAACTTCAGAGAGAAACCAGAAGGAAGCTTTGTGTGAACTGCACTGTGTCATGTGAATTCCGCTCACACAGTTAAGCTTCTCTTTTCACTGAGCAGAATCATAACACCGTTTTTGTTTAGACTGCGAAGGGATATTCAGGACTGATTTGAGGTTTACGGTGAGAAAGGAAACGCCTTCAGATAGGAACTGGAGAGAAGCTTTCTGAGGAGCTGCTTTGTGACGTGTGCATTCCACTCAGAGAAATATACCTTTCTTCTTCTAGAGGATTCCAGAATCCCTTTTGGAGAAAAAGCTTCCAAGAGTCATTCAGGAGTATTGGGACCTCTATGGTGAAAAAGGAATAATCCTTAGACAAAAATGGAAAGAAGATTTCTGTGAAACCGCATCATGTTAGATATATCTACTGAACTCGCATAACGCAAACCTTTCTTATATTATGCTGTTTGAAATCTCCGTCATGCGTGAATCTGCGAAGGGACATTTGGGAGGACATTCAGGCCAATGGTAAAAGAGGAGACATCTCCAGATAGAAACTGGATAGAAGATTTCTGAGAAACTACTTTTGATGTATGCTTTCGGCTCAGGGATTTATACCTCTTTACTCACAAGGCAGTGTTTAAACACTGTTCCTGTGTAACTGAAAATTTGATATTTCAGAGCGCACTGAGGACTATGCCAAATACTGAAATACACTGCAATAAAATCGAGAAAGAAGCGTTCCAGGAATATGCACTCTGATATGTGCATTCAGTTCACCGAATTTATGCTTACTCTATGTTACCCAGTTTCGAAATTCTGTCTTTGAAGAATCTGTGAAGGGATATTTATTGATGCCCAGAGGCTTGTGGTGAGTAAGGAAACATCTTCCGATGAAACCTGCAGAGTAACTATCTGTGCAACTGCTTTGCGATGTGTGCATTTGTCTACTAGACATAAGCTGGTCTTTGTATTGATTAGATGAAAATCACTGTTTTTGTGGAATCTGTGGAAGGACTTTTGGGAACAACTGTCAAAACCTGGAGAGAGAAATATCCTCAGGTAAAATCCAGAAGGAAGCTTTCTGTTAATGTTCCCACTGTCATCTTTATTCCTCTCACTCAGTAAAGGCTCTCCTTACGTTGAGTAGTTTTATAACCCTGTGTATGTTTAGCATGTGATGTAATATTGGGGAGCACTATGAGGCTTACGGTGAAAAAGGAAATATGTTCTGACAGAAACTGGAGAGAAGCTTTCCGAGGAACTGCTTTGTGATGTGTACATTCCACTCACAGTGTTATACCTTTCTTCTCATACAGCGTCAAGGAAACCCTTTTCGAGAAACAGGTACCAAGGGATACTCGGAAGCATGTTGATGCCGATGATGAAAAGGAAAATAGCCTCAGACAAAACATGGAATGAAGCATTCTAGGAAATTACTTTGTGATATGTGTAATCATCTCACAGAGATAAAGGTTTCCTTACATTTCACAGCTTGAAAACTGTGATGGACGGATCCACAAGGAGACTCTCATGAGCATGCTCAGGACTATGTTGAAAAAGGAAATATCGTCAGATGAAAACTGGAAAGAATCTTTCAGTGAATCGGCTTTTTTCTATGTTTATTTTTCTCACCTAGTTGAAGCTTTCTTTACATTACGCAGCTTGGAAACTCCCTCGTGGATGGATCCGTGAAGGGATATTTTGGCTCACATTCGGGCCTATGGTCAAATAGGAAATATAGTCAGATAAAAACTGGAGAGACGCTTTCTGAGAAACTGCTTGGTGATATGTGCATTCCACTCAGGGTGTTTTAATGTTCTTCTCATAACGCACAGTTTGAACACTGTTCCTGCAAAACCAAAAGAGTGATATTCGGAGCACATTGAAGACTATGGCAAAAAGAGAAATGTCGTCCAATAAAAAACAGAAAAAAGCACTCAAAGAAACTACTCTCTGACATGTCCACTCTTTTCACAGGGTTAAAACTTACTCTATATTTCCCAGTTTGAAAGTTGGCCTCTGAGGGTTCTGCGAAGGGATAGTAAGTGTCACCCAGAGGTCTGTGTTAAGCAAGGAAATGTCTCCCATCGAAAATTGGAGAGAATCTTTCTGTGCAAGTCTTTTGTGATCTTTGTATTCATCTCAAAGAGTTAAATCATTCTTTGGAGTGAGCAGTTTGTCTGCAAATCTGAGAAAGGACATTTGGAGACACTCTATAGAATATCCTGAAAAAGAAATAACCTCAGAGAGAAACCAGAACGAAGTTTTCTGTGAAACTGCTATATGTCACATGAATTCCCCTCACACTTCTCTTTTCACTGAACAGTACCACAGCACTGTTTTTGTTTAGATTGTGAAGGGATATTCAGGAGTGATTTGAGGGTTACGGTGAAAAAGGAAACGTCTTCAGATTGAAACTGGATAGAAGCTTTCTGAGGAGCTGCTTTGTGACGTGTGCATTCCACTCAGAGAAATATACCTTTCTTCTCCTAGAGGATTCCGGAATCCCTTTTGAAGAAAAAGCTACCAAGAGACATTTGGGAGTATAGGGATGGCTATGGTGAAAAAGGAAATATCCTCAGAAAAACCGGAAAAGAAGATTTCTGTGAAACTGCTTCGTGTTAGATATATCTATTCATCTCTCATAGTTCAAATCTTTCTTATATTACACAGTTAGGAAACTTCGTCATGAACGAATCCTCGAAGGGACATTCAGAAGCACATTCAAGCCTATGGTGAAAGAGGTGATATCTTCAGACAAAAACTGGATAGAAGCTTTCTGAGAAACTACTTTTGATGTATGCATTCCTCTCAGGGAGTTATACGTCTTTTCTCACTAGGCAGTATTTAAACACTGCTTCTGTGTAACCGAAAAAGTGATATTTCTGATCGCACTGAGGATTATGGCAAATAATGAAATATACTGCAAGAAAATCGAGAAAGAAGCGTTCCAGGAATCTGCTCTCTGATATGTACATTCACTTAACAGAGTTTAGGCTTACTCTATGTTGCCCAGTTTCAAAATTCTGCTTTGAAGTATCTGTGAAGGGATATTTAGTGAGGCCTGGAGGCTTGCGGTGAGCAAAAATAGTCTTCCGATGAGACCTGCAGAGTAACATTCTGAGCAACTGCTTTGTGATGTGTGTATTCGTCTCATAGATTTAAAACCATTCTTTGAATTGAGCAGATTGAAATCACTGTTTTTTGAAATCTGAGGAGGGACATTTGGGAAATATCCTTAGAACATGGAGAAAGAAATATCCTCAGGTAAAATACAGAAGGAAATTTTCTGTGAAACTACACTGTGTCATCTTAATTCCTCTTGCTTAATTAAGCCTCTCCTTACGTTGAGCAATTTTATAATCCTGTGTATGTTTAGCGTGTGATGGGATATTTGGGAGCACTTTGAGGCTTACGGTGAAAAAGGAAATATGTTCAGACCGAAACTGGAGAGAAGCTTTCCGAGGAACCCCTTTGTGATGTCTGCATTCCACTCACAGTGTTACATTTCTCTTCTCATACAGCGTCAGGGAAACCCTTTTGGAGGAATAGGTACCAAGTGATATTCGGGAGCATGTTGATGTCCATGATGAAAAGGGAAATAGCCTCAGACAAAACCTGGAAAGAAGCTTGTAATGTAAAGAAAGCTTCATCTATCTGAGATGAATAAATATAGCAAAAAAAAAGATTCACAGAAAGCTTCTTTCCATTTTTTATTTGAAGATAATTTCGTTTATATCATAGTCCTGATTGGGCTCCCGAAAGTCCCTTTGTGGATCAGTCCATTAGAATTTCCCAGCTACATAAATAAAGAAAGCTTTATATATGGGAGATGATTACACATAACACAGGGTTGTTTCTTAGAAAGCTTTTTTCCAGTTTTTGCCTGATACTATTTTTCTTTTTACCATTGGCATCAACATGTTTCTGAATATCACCTGGTACCTGTTTTTAAAAAAGGATTTCCCTGACACAGTACGGAAGAGAGTAATAACACTGTGAGTGAAATGCACAAGTCACAAAACAGTTCCTCGGAAAGCTTCTCTCCAGTTTGTGTCTGAATATATTTCCTTTGTCACTGTAAGCCTCAAAGTGCCCCTGAATATCCCATCACACGCTAAACATACACAGGGTTATAAAACTGCTCAATGAAAATAGATGCTTAACTAAGCGAGAGCAATTAAGATGACACAGAGTAGTTTCACACAAAGCTTCCTTCTGGATTTTGCCTGAGGATATTTCTTTCTCCATATTCTAAGGATCCTTCCCAAATGTCCTTCCTCAAATTCCAAAGAAACAGTGATTTCAATCTGCTCAATCCAAACTATGGTTTAAATATATGAGACGAGTACAAATATCGCAAAGCAGTTGCTCAGAGAGCTACTCTGCAGGTTTCATCCGAACATGATTCCTTGCTCACCACAAACCTCCGGGGGTCACTAAATATACCTTCACAGACTTTTCAAAGACAGAATTTCGAAACTGGGCAACATACAGTAAGCATAAATTCTGTGATGTAAATGCACATATCAGAGAGCAGATTCTTGGAACGCTTCTTTCTCGATTTTATTGCAGTGTATTTCACTATTTGCCATAGTCCTCAGTGTGCTCTGAAATATCACTTTTTCAGTTACACAGGAACAGTGTTTAAACACTGCCATGTGAGGAAAGAGGTATAACTCCCTGAGTGGAATGCATACATCATAAGTAGTTTCTGAGAAAGCTTCTATCCAATTTTTATCGGAAGTTATCTCCTCTTTCACCGTAGGCCTGAATGTGCTCCCAAATGTCCCTTTGTGGATTCGTGCATGATGGTGGTGATTCCAAACAGCGTAACATAAGAAAGGTTTGAACTATGCGAGATGAATAGATATATCTAATAAGAAGCAGTTTCAGAGAAATCTTCTCTCCAGGTTTGTCTGAGAATATTTCTTTTCACCATAGCTTTCCCTGTTCTCCTGAATGTCTCTTGGTAGCATTTTCTCCAAAAGGAATTCCGGAATCCTCTAGGAGAAGAAAGGTGTATTTCTCTGAGTGGAATGTACACGTCACCAAGCAGTTCATCGGAAAGCTTCTATCCACTTTCGAACTGATCGTATTTCCTTTTTCACCATAAGCTTCAAAGAGCTCCTGAATGTCCCACCCTCCGATAAACATACACAGTGTTAGAAAGTTACTCAACGTAAGGAGAGGCTTAACTAAGAGAGAGGAATTAAGACGACACAGTGTAGTTTCACAGAAAGCTTCTTTCTGGATTTTATCTGAGGATATTTCTTTCTCCATGTTCTAAGGAACGTTCCCAAATGTCTTTCCTCAGATTTCACAAAAGCAGTGATTTCAATATGCTCACTCCAAAGAACGTTTTAAATCTATGAGACGAATACACACATCACAAAACAGTTGCTCAGAAAGTTACTCTTCAGGTTTCATCGGAAGATGTTTCCTTGCTCACCACAAGCCTCCGGGCGTAACTCAATATCCCTTCACATTTCCTTCAAAGACAGAATTTTGAAACTGGGCAACATAGAGTAAGCATAAATTCTGTGAAGTGAATGTACATATCAGAGAACAGATTCTTGGAACCCTTCTTTCTCGATTGTATTGCAGTACATTTCACTATTTGCCATAGTCCTCTTGTGCTCCAAAATATCACTTCTTCAGTTACACAGGAACAGTGTTTAAACACTGCCTTGTGGGAAAATATGTATAAATTTCTGAGTGGAATGCGTACATCACAAGTAGTTTATCAGAAATCTTCTATCCAGTTCTTATATGAAGATATCTCCTCTTTCACCGTAGGCCTGAATGTGCTCCCGAATGTCCCTTCACGGATTCATGCATGATGGAGTTTCCAAACTGCTTAATATAAGAAAGGTTTGAATTATGCGAGATGAACAGATATATCTAACACGTAGCAGTTTCAGAGAAGTCTTCTCTCCAGTTTTGTCTGAGGATATTTCCTTTTTTAACCATAGCCGTCCATGTACTCCCGAATGTCTCTTGGTAGCTTTTTCTCCAAAAGGGGTTCTGGGATCCTCTAGGAGAAGAAAAGTATATTTCTGTGAGTGCAATGCACACGTCACAAAGAAGTTCCTCGCAGAGCTTCTCTCCAGTTTCAGTCCGAATATATTTCTGTTTGGACGAACGGAAGTAAGATGTCCCACTTCTGGGTTCTTCATCACCAACTGTTCCCGCACACATGAAAGTGCAGCCAGCACCCGGGAAGGTGCAGACCAACTGTGCATGTGCCAGGTGACGTCAATTGGAAGAGACCAAGATATACCTGATCGCACCTGCGGGATGTCCCATGACACGCCTGTACCCTGCCTATTGCCCTCCCACTCCCAGAAAAGCCGCTCCCCGCAGAGCGTTGCGTGGACCTCCCAGCCTCCCCACTCCTGTTGGGACTGCAGAAACTCCAGCTGAGAGCTCCACGGGCGACTCTGTTGTCCTCCTTTGCAGGAGGCCAACAGACCTCTCCCTACCCACCTACTTCCCTGAAGCTAGGTGACCAAAATAAAGTTGCAGTTTTGCTCCTTCCTTTGCCTGCTCACTGGTTCTTTTTTGCCCTCTCTGGTGGTCTTTAGAAAAACAATTCAGTTGGTGCCGAAGACCTGGGAGGAGACCCTTCCTCAGGTCTCTAAGGGTTGAGGAAACTCCTCCTGCTCCCAAGCCACAGACGGACTTGGACCTGAGACCCGCTTCCCTCACTCTCATGGCCTCTCTGTGGTAAGTGCCCTTGCCTCCTCTTTATCTCCCTCGGCCAAAAATCCTGCGCAGGTCCGAGGCCAACCTTTGACCCACTAAGTGGCTCGGAGCCACCACGAGGCTCGGGAGACCCATTCAGGACGGAGACGTCCACCTGAAGTTAATCTCCACCTTGGCTCCCTGAGCCTCTAGTCTGTCTCTGCTGGTTCCGAAAGAGGCTTTGAAGCCAGGCAGACATCCACCTCCATTTCCATTGTGTCCATATTGTAAGTAAAGAAGAAACAAATGGGAAACCCCCAGGTGAAATTTCAAAGAGCACCGCCTTAGGGTGCCTCCTAGCCAATTTAAAAACCTTAGGGCTCGAAGAAGACCTTAGGAGAAAGCGGTTGATTTTCTATTCCACTGTGGTGGGATCGACCTCAGCAATTTCTGCCAGCAGCTAAGCAAGTGGTCCGAAATTAATTACATACAAGGCATTTGGGCCTTACGCTATCGCCCAACCTGCACTAAAATCCTCCTTCTCTCCCCGCTCTCTCCATCCCCTCCCTTCCTGCCCAGATTCCTCCTCCTTGCTCCTCATTTATTGGACGCACGTTTGCACCCGTGCCCCCTTCCACGTCCTTAACCGGCCACCTAGGGTCCCCTATCTCAGCTCACACCCACTCTAATTGCCTGGCTAACACCCACACTCCTGCCCCAAACCCTCCTACAGTGTTAGCACCTTTGCGAGAGGTAGCTGGGGCAGAGGAGGTAGTCAGAGTATATTTCCCTTTTCCACTGGGCGATTTTTCCAAAATTGAGAAGCGTTTAGGTGATTTCTCAGCTAATCCTACCATATACATAAAGGAATTTAGTTCGAATTCCAGAAGAAACTAATGACGCATTCTTAAATAGGCTGACTGAGGTTCTAACACAATATACTCAGTTATATCCGACCTCCCCCACAGGGGCCACCATTTTGGCGTCTTATTTCATTTCTCAATCAGCTCCTGACATTCGTAAAAAACTTCAAAAAGTAGAGGATGGTCCTCAGGCACCAATACAAGGCCTGGTTAAATTAGCCTTAAAGGTCTATAACTCCAGAGAGGAGACAGCTGAAGCACAGCGACAGGCTCCCCTTAAACAGAAAGCACAGCTCCTAGCAGCAGGTTTACAGCCCAGTCGTAACCCCAGGCCAGAGAGCACACACCCCGCAGACTCCAAGGCTCCAAAAGGAGTCTGCTATAAGTGCGGTAATGCAGGACATTATGCCAACAGGGGTCCGCGAGGTCCCCAAGCCCCAACACAGCCTTGTTATAAGTTCAAGGTATCAGGACATTGGGCCAGTGAATGTCCTAACTCTCGTCCACCAGCAACACCCTGCCCTGATTGCCAACAGGGAGGACACTGGAAGTCTGATTGCCCCACCCTGAGAACAGGTGCCATGTCTCCACGTGAACACCTTTCCCAGGATCCTGGGAGCTCCTTCCAGCTCCGACATCTGGACGACGACAACTGAAGGTGCCGAGACTCGGGGACCCCCATCACCCTTGGCGAGCCGCGGGTTACTCCCCTGGTAGCGGGAAAGACAATTAAATTTTTAATAGATAGCGGGGTTACCTATGCTGTTTTGCCATCCTTCTCTGGACCTAGCCTTCCATTTGATATCTCTGTAGTAGGAGTAGACGGAAAGCCATCCACTCCACGAAAAACTCCACTCCATAATTGCTGCCTGGGCAACAACTACGTTGTGCACTCGTTCCTCATTATACCCCCATGCCCTACCCCCTTACTAGGACAAGACATCCTGAGCACCTTAAAGGCCTCCATATACATTCCCACCAACACATCCACTCCCCTTCAACCCCCTCACGACCTGTTGCTCATGCTTTGTGCAGGTGTACACGCTCCTCCTATGTCGCCCCCACACCCCATCTTCCCTATTTCTGTACACCCTAAACTTTGGGACACTTACATCCCAGTCATAGCGCCCCACCACCCACCAGTTATTGTCAAGCTCAAAGATCCCACTCGTTTCCCAAACCGCCCCCAGTTCTCTCTCTCTCCGACACATCTACAAGGTTTAAAGCCAATTATCATGCGACTACTTAGCCAACATTTTCTTGTCCGCACACATTCCCCCTGTAACACTCCAATACTTCCAGTCAAAAAGGCAGATGGAACGTATAGGTTCAGACAGGATCTTCGGCTAGTCAATGAGGCTATCCATCCAACGCACCCTGTAGTTCCCAACCCTTACACCCTTCTGTCACATATCACCACCAATTCTACTTATTTTACTGTGCTAGACCTTAAGGATGCTTTCTTTACCATACCCCTACACACAGACTGCCAGTTCCTTTTTGCTTTCACATGGGAAGACCCAGACACACATACCTCCACTCAACTGATGTGGACAGTCCTCCAACAAGGGTTCTGGGACAGCCCCCATTTCTTTGGTCAGGCCTTAGCAAAATACATTGCCTCCTGCCCCTCACTAATAGCAAAGTTCTGCAATAGGTAGATGAATGCCTCATCTGTAGCGTTACCAAACAAGACTCTATTCTAGACACTGCAACTCTCCTCAGCCATTTAGGCTCATTAGGTTATAGAGTATCTAAACACAAGGCCCAAATTTCTTGCCAAACTGTAATATAGAGGAATTTAAATCACCCCAACAACCCAGTCACTAACTACCAACCGCATGGCCCCAATATGTAACCTTCTTCCCCCTCAAAATGCAAAAGAATTCAATCCTTCCTAGGTCTAATAGTTTTCTTCAGACATTGGCTCCACAATTTTGGAATCTTCGACAAACCTTTATACGCCACAGTTAAAGAAACCCCACATGGGCCTTTGTCCAACCCCAAGTTAATCTCAACTCATTTCACCCACTTAAAAGCTTGCCTTCTCTCACAACCCACTCTCTCACTGCCTGATTTCCAATGTCCATTCCAACTCTTTACAGATGAAAGGCAGAAAGTGGCAGTTGGTCTTTTAGCCCAGCCTGTTGGCAGCACCCACCGCCCTGTGGCCTATGTATCCAAAAAACTAGACCCAACTGTACAAGGCTGGCAAACCTGTCTGTTTGCGTTAGCAGCGGGAGCCTACCTGACCCAGGAAGCAAGAAAGCTCATTAGAGGCAATAAACTAACAGTCCTCTCCACACACCGTCTTCAGGATCTCATCTCTCATAAAAGTATTAGCCACTTAACTCCACCCGGCTCCAACTTTTCCATCTCTTATTCATAGAAGACTCCACTGTTACTTTAGAAGTCTGCTCCTCTCTAAATCCAGCCACTTTGCTGCCAGACCCTCTAAAACCACCCCATACTAAACATTCTTGCCCTGAGGTCCTGGAGGCTCAACTCCCCAGCCAACTACACTTGTATGACCGGCCCCTTCAGATTGCACAGCTAACACTATTTGTCGATGGCAGCTTCTTTATCAACACTCAAGGAAGCAGACAGGCAGGATATGCAGTAGTTACCTCCTCCACAGTTTTAGAGGCAAAACTCCTACCACAGGGGACCACATCACAGCAGGCAGAACTCACTGCAATAACCAAGGCACTCCTACTATCAAAGGAAAAAAGTAAACATATACACAGATTTTAAGTATGCTTTTCTAATCGCACACACCCATTCAGTCATCTGGAAAGAGAGAGGGTTTTTAACCACCAGAGGTACCCATATTATTAACAAAAACAAAATACTCAAACTATTAGATGCACTGTTGGCACCTGCGAAGGTAGCCATTATACATTGTAAAGGTCACCAAACGTCATCTAACCCGGTGGCAGCTGGCGACAATTTCGCTGATGTCACTGCCAAGTAACCCGCCGGATTTTCCACCCCTAAGCCTCCTTTGGTCTGTTTCTTCTCCCCCCAGTATGCCCCTAATTACACTCAGGAAGAAAAGGGTATGTGATTACAAAATCCAACAGCCAAACTGACTACAGGTGACTGGATATATATTAATAACAAATTAGTCATTCCTGAAGCACAACTCCATATCATTCTAACAGACATACATAATTCTTTACATATAGCACCCAAAGCCTTATACAATTTTCTAAATCCCCTCCTCCACTGTCCAACACTACAAAAACACTTACTTACAATCAACCAGCAGTGCTCTACCTGCCTAAAGGCAAATTCTCTAGGTGCAATTCGTAATCCCCATTCCAGCCATCAACTCAGAGGACACCAACCAGGTGAAGATAGGCAAATGGATTTCACATATATGCCAAGACATAAAAACTTCAAATACCTCTTAACCCTCGTGGACACCTTCTCAGGGTGAATAGAGGCCTATCCTACCACAGGAGAAACTGCTGACATTGCTGCCTCTATACTCTCGCAACATATTATCCCTAGGTTTGGCCTCCCGGTCACTCTTCAATTCGACAACGGTCCGGCATTCATCTCTAAGGTAGTCCAACAGGTGACATCCCTCCTACCCATCACCTGGAAACTCCACATACCTTATAGGCCTCAGTCTTCTGGTAAGGTGGAAAAGGCTAACGGACTCATCAAACAACAGCTCACCAAACTCTCAATTGAAACCCGGCAGTCGTGGGTAACTCTCCTTCCCTTAGTCCTGACCCCACTGCGGGCAGCACCTCGAAGCCCAACAGGCCTCAGTCCGTTCGAATTAGTCTACAGACAGCCCCTAACCCTCCAGCAAATACCTTCCCTGCCAGCCCCTTTGGAGAACTACCTCCCATATCTCACTCTTCTCAGAAAACTCCTAAGACAACACGCTGAGTTAGCACACCCTCCTCCAACAGACGCCTACAACTCACATCTCTCCCGCAGTCCCGGAGACCAAGTATACATAAAAGATATCCAAGTCAAAGACTTATAGCCCAGGTGGAAAGGCCCATACACTGTCCTCCTGTCTGCACATACAGCAGCAAAACTCCTAGGACACACGCATTGGATTCATGTTTCCCAGCTAAAAAGGGCCCCCACCAAGAACAATCAGTGGACATCAGTTCAACTTTCCCCCACTCGCATCAAACTTACAAAACTTCCTTGACTATCTCATGCTCCCTGACCCCTGGTGCTTAGCTTGCTTTCTCACCATCCTCTACATAAACCTATCAGAAGTTCAATATATAACCCCAGACCCATATCTACCTCCAAACAATAGTCCAGAGCAGTGGTTTTCCTGTTTCCTAACCTTTACCGAACATCTTCAGTGGCAAGGGACACTCTGTGACTACATTGAAAATGAAGTCTCATTTTATACTTACATTGCTGTCTCACTCATACACTCAGACCTTTGCTAGTCTGCCTACTGTATGGCAATTTTTTTTTTTTTTTTCATCACAGAAACTTGTTCACAAGACAGGCGAACACACTCAGTAGTACATAGTTCTGCCAGTTGTCTTCCTTAAGGCTGTCAAACTAGTCTCCGGACAATAGAGACCCCTTCTCATGGCTCACACTTATCCGCCAAGGGCTAAACTTAACCTACACTGTGAATATAACCAATCTCTCACATTGCTTCCTCTGTGAGGCTTTAGAAGGCAACCCCCCTAGTGTCAGCCACCTGCCCACGACCTTCAACACAACTCGTCAAACATCCCACTATTCACTCACACTCCAGGCGCCACTATACCAAAATCCAAATAGCCCAATCCTTCCTTTTTTTATTCAACCCCAAATTCATCCTGGGGTAATCATACTCATGTGCCCAATGGAGGCCAAACAGCCCCCATTGGAGGCTATTTCTTGTTCAACGGGTCCCTTTCTAAAACTTTTAACCAAAATGTCACAACTCAATCTCAATCTCTCTGTGTCCCAGTATCCTTAATGCCCAGCCTCACCCTGTATAGCAAGGCTGAAATAGTCGAACTGACACTGCAGCTACATCCCCTTGCCAACCGCTTACAAAAACGGGCTGTTTTCCTCCCTCTAGTTATTGGAATCAGCTGAAAGCCTGGCCTCCCTCCAGCACTGAACTACCTCAATAGCCCACGTAGCTGCCCGAAACAGGCGATCCCTAGACTTGCTTAAAGCTGAAAAATGAGGCACTTGTCTCTTCCTTGGAGAAGAGTGATGCTATTATGTTAGTGAGTCAAGCCTAGTAGACACTAACATTCAAACCCTCAATAAAATAAAAAACTGAAATAGAGAACCTTAATACCCCAGCCTTGCCAGGACCTTCCTTCTGGGTTTTGCCCATATTCCAAAAAATTCTTCCATTCCTCATTCCTATACTAATACTGTGCCTTATTTTATTCTTCATCCGTATGTCCAAATACCAACCATAGGCCCCAACCTTAACGACACCCCTTAAGAGCAAGAAGTATCCAGGAAGACCACAGTGTCCCTGATCACTATTATCAATCAAAGGTTGGACTGTTTGGATAAACGGAGGCAAGATGGCGCACTTCCGGGTTCTTCATCACCAACTTTTGCCAGGCACGCGAAAATGCAGCTGGTGCCCGGGAAGATGCAGACCAACCGGGCATGTGCCAGGTGATGTCAATCCGAAGAGACCAAGATTTACCTGGTCGCACCTACTGAACGCCTTCGACATGCCCGTGCCCCACCTATTGCTCTCCCACTTCTAGAAAAGCCGCTCCCTGTGACTGTCTCGTGCGGATTTCGCATCCCCCCACTATTGTAGCGACTGCATTAGTAACTCCGTCCCAGAGCTCCACAGGGTGACTCTCTTGGCCTCCTTTGCTGGAGGCTGACAGACCTCTCCCTACCCACCTTCTTCCCTGAAGCTAGGTGACCAAAAATAAAATTGCAGTTTAGCTCCTACCCTCACCCGCTTGCTGGTTCTTTTGTGCTCGCTCTGGTGGTCTTATAAAAACAAATCAGTATGGGGAGGCTTAACTAAGCAAGAGAAATAAAGACGGCAGTGAGTAGATTCACAGAAAGCTACCTTCTGGATTTTACCTGAGGATATTTCTTTCTCCATCTTCTAAGGATCCTTCCCAAATGTTCTTCCACAGATTCCACAGAAACATTGATGTCAATCTGCTCAATCTAAAGAACAGTTTAAATCAATGAGACAAATACACACATCGAAAAGCAGTTGCTCAGAAAGTTATTCGGCAGGTTTCATCGGAAGATGTTTCCTTGTTCACCACAAGTCCCCGGGCATCACTAAATATCCCTTCACAGATTCTTCAAAGACAGAATTTCGAAACTGGGCAACATAGAGTTAGCATAAATTCTGTGAAGTGAACGCACATATCAGAGAGCAGATTATTGAAACTCTTCTTTCTCGATATTATTTCAGTATATTTCACTATATACCATAGTCCTCAATGCGTGCTGAAATATGCCTTTTTCAGTTACACAGGAACTGTGATTAAACACTGTCTTTTGAGAAAAGAAGTATAACTCCCTGAGCGGAATGCATACATCACAAGTAGTTTCTCAGAAAGCTTCTATCCAGTTTTTACGTGAAGATATCTCCTCTTTTACTGTAGGCCTGAATGTGCTCCCAAAAGTCCCTTCGTGGATTCGTGCATGTTGGACTTTCCAAACTGCGTAATATAAGAAAGGTTTGAACTATGCGAGATGAATAGATATATCTAAAAGGAAGCAGTTTCACAGAAACCTTCTCTCCAGTTTTGTCTGAGGATATTTCCTTTTTCACCATAGCCATCCCTGTACTCCCAAATGTCTCTTGGTAGCTTTTTCTTCTATAGGGATTCTGGAATCATAACTCTGTATTTTTTTACACTGCAACGGGATATTCAGGAGATATTTGAGATATTTGAGGGTTGTGGTGAGAAAGGAAACGTCTTCAGATAGAAACTGGAGAGAAGCTTTCTGAGGAGCTGCTTTGTGACGTGTACATTCCACTCACAGAAGTATACCTTTCTTCTCCTAGAGGATTCCGGAATCCCTTTTGGAGGAAAAGCTACCAAGAGACATTCAAGAGTATAGGGACAGCCATGGTGAAAAGGAAATATCCTCAGACAAAAACTGGAAAGAAGATTTCTGTGAAACTGCTTCGTGTTAGGTATATCTATTCAACTCGCATAGTTCAAACTTTTCTTATATTACGTGGTTTGGAAACTCCATCATGCACGTATTCACGAAGGGACATTGGGGAGCACATTCAGGCCTATGGTGACAGAGGAGATATCTTCAGATAAAAACTGGATAGAAGCTTTCTGTGAAACAACTTCTGATGTATACATTCTGCTCAGGGAGTTATACCACTTTTCTCAGAAGGCATTGTTTAAACACTGGTCCTGTGTAACTGAAAAGGTGATATTTCTGAGCGCACTGAGAACTACGGCAAATAGTGAAATATACGGAAATAAAATCGAGAAAGAAAGCTACCAAGAATCTACTCTCTGATATGTGCATTCACTTCACAGTATTTATGCTAACTCTATGTTGCTCAGTTTCCAAATTCTGTCTTTGAAGAATCTGTGAAGGGATATTTAGTGATACATGGAGGCTTTTGGTGAGCAAGCAAACGTGTTCTGATGAAACCTTCCTTGTAACTTTCTGAGCAACTGCTTTGTGATGTGTGTATTCATCTCGTAGATTTAAACAGTTCTTTGGATTGAGCAGATTGAAATCACTGTTTTTGTGGAATCTGAGGAAGGACATGTGGGAATGATCCTTAGAACCTGGAGAAAGAAATATCCTCAAGTAAAATCCAGAAGGAAGCTTTCTGTGAAACTAGTCTGTGTCGCCTTAATTCCTCTCGCTTAGTTAAGCCTCTCCTTACTTTGAGTAGTTTTATAACCCTTTGTATGTTTAGCGTGTGATGGGACATTCAGAAACAGTTTGAGGATTATGGTGAAAAAGGAAATTGACTTGTTTTTCTAAAGACCACCAGAGCGGGCAAAAAAAGAACGAGCGGGCAGGCAAGGGTAGGAGCAAAACTGCAAATTTATTTTGCTCACTTAGCTTCTGGGAAGTAGGTGGGTAGGGAGAGGTCTGTTGGCCTCCGGCAAAGGAGGCCAACAGAGTCGCCCGTGGAGCTCTCGGACAGAGTTCCTGCAGTCCCGACAGGAGTGGGGAGGCTGGGAAGTCCGTGCTGCATTATGCAGGGAGTGGCTTTTCTGAGAGTGGGAGGGCAATAGGTGGGGCACGGGCTTGTCCGGGGGCGTTCTGCAGGTGCGACCAGGTAAATCTTGGTCTCTTCGGATTGATGTCACCTGGTGCATGCCCGGTTGGTCTGCACCTTCCCAGGTGCCAGCTGAATTTTCACACTTGCTGGAAATGTTTGTGATGAAGAACCCGGAAGTGCACCAACTTACCTCCGTACGTCCAAACAGAAATATGTTCAGACCGAAACTGGAAAAAAGTTCTCCAAGGAACTGATTTTTGACGTGTGCATTCCACCCACAGAAATATGCCTTTCTTCTCTTAGAGGATTCGGGAATCTCTTTTGGAGAAAAAGCTACCAAGAGACATTCAGGAGTACAGGGACAGCTATGGTGAAAAAGGATATATCCTCAGACAAAACTGGAGAGAAGATTTCGGTGAAACTGGTTCCTGTTAGATATATCTATTCATCTCACATAGTTCAAACCTTTCTTATATTACACAGCTTGGAATCTCCTTCATGCACAAATTCGCTAAGGGACATTCGGGAGCATATTCCTGCTAAAGGTGAAAGAGGAGATATCTTCAGATAAAAAGTGGATAGAAGCTTTCGGAGAAACTACTTGTGATGTATGCATTCCGCTCAGGGAGTTATACTTTCTGAGTGCACTGAGAAGTGTGGCAAATAGTGAAATATACTGAAATAAAATCGAGAGAGAAGCGTTCCAAGAATCTGATCTCTGATATGTGCATTCACTTCACAGAATTTATGCTTACTCTATGTTGCTCAGTTTTGAAATTCTCTCTTTGAAGAATCTGTGAAGGGACATTTAGTGACGCCCGGAGGCTTGTAGTGAGCAAGGAAACATCTTCCGATGAAACCTGCAGAGTAACATTCTGAGCATCTGCTTTGCGATGTGTGTATTCGTCTCATAGATTTAAACAGTTCTTTGGATTGAGCAGATTGAAGTCACTGTTTTTGTGGAATGTGATGAAGGAAATTTAGGAACAATCCCTAGAACCTGGAGAAATAAATATCCTCAGGTAAAATCCAGAAGGAAGCTTTCTGTGAAACTACTCTGTGTCGTCTGAATTCCTCTCGTTTAGTTAAGCCTCTCCTTACATTGAGTAGTTTTATAACCCTCTGTATGTTTAGCGAGTGATGGGACATTCGGGAGCACTATGAGGCTTACGGTGAAAAGGTAATATGTTCAGACTGAAACTGGAGGGAAGCTTTCCGAGGAACTGCTTTGTGACGTGTGCATTCCACTCATAGTGCTCTACCTTTCTTCTCATACAGCGTCAGGGAGACCCTTTAGGGAAACAGGTACCAGGTGATATTCAGGAGCATGTTGATGCCGATGATGAAAAGGGAAATAGCCTCAGAGAAAACCTGGAAAAAAGCTCTCTGGGAAACTACTCTGTGATATGTGTAATCATTTAACAGAGATAAAAGTTTCCTTATATTACACAGCTTCAAGACTCTCATGGATGGATGCACAAAAGGACTTTCGGGATCACACTCAGGAGTATGGTGGAAAACGAAATATCTTCAGATAAAAAATGGAAAGAAGCTTTATGTGAATCTGATTTTTTGCTATGTTTATTCTTCTCTCATAGATGAAGTTTCTTTATATTACGCACTTTGGAAATTCCCTCGTGGATGGATCCAAGAAGGGATATTTGGGATCACATTCGGGCCTATGGTCAAATAGGAAATATAGTCAGAAAAAAACTGGAGAGAAGCCTTCTGAGAACCTGGTTGGTGATGTGTGCATTTCACTCAGGGGGTTTTAATGGTCTTCTCATAAGGCACAGTTTGAACACTGTTCCTGTAACACCATGAAAGTCATATTCGGAGCACATTGAAGACTATGGCAAAAAGTGAAATGTCATCCAATAAAAATCAGAAAGACGCACTCAAAAAAAATGCTCTCTGACATGCTCATTCTTTTCACAGGGTTAAAGCTTACTATACATTTCCCAGTTTGAAAGTCGCCCTCTGACGGTTCTGAGAAGGGATATTAAATGGCAACCGGAAGCCTGTGTCGAGCAAGGAAATGTCTCCCAACGAAAACTGAAGAGAAGCTTTCTGCGCAACTCTCTTGTGATGTTTGTGTTCATTTCAAAGAGCTAAATCATTCTTTGAATTGAGCAGACTGAAATCACTATTTCTGTGGAATCTGAGAAATAACATTTGGAGATGCTCTTTAGAATATCCTGAAAAAGACATAACCTCAGAGAGAATCCAGAAGGAACCTTTCTGTGAAAGTGCTCTCTGTCACCTGAATTCAGCTCATACAGTTAAGCTTCTCTTTTCATTGAGCAGTATCATAACACAGTTTTTGTTTAGACTGCTAAGGGATATTCAGGAGCGATTTGAGGGTTGCAGTGAGAAAGGAAACATCTTCAGATAGAAACTGGAGAGAAGCTTTCCAAGGAACTACTTTGTGACCAGTGCATTCCACTCACAGTGTTATACCTCTCTTCTCATACAGCGTTGGGGAAACCCTTTTGGAGAAATTGGTACCAAGTGATATTCGGGAGCATGTTGATGCCAATGATGAAAGGGGAAATAGCCTCAGACAAAACCTGGAAGGAAGCTTTCTAGGAAACTACTCTGTGATATGTGTAATCATCTCACATAGATAAAGGTTTCCTTACATTACACAGTTTGAAAACTGTCATGGATGGATCCACGAAAGGAATTACTGGAGCACACTCAAGACTATGGTGAAAAAGAAAATATCTTCACATAAAAAACGGAAAGAAGCTTTCTGTGAATCAGCATTTTTCTATGTTTATTCTCCTCACATAGAGAAGCTTTGTTTACATTACACAGCTTGGAAACTCCCTCGTGGATGGATCCACAAAGGGATATTTGGGATCACATATGGGCCTATTTTCAAATAGGAAATATATTCAGATAAAAACTGGAGAGAAGGTTACTGAGAAACTGCTTGGGGATGTGTGCATTCCACTCAGGTAGCTTTAATGTTCTTCAAATAAGGCCCAGTTTGAACACTGTTCCTGTAAAACCAAAAGAGTGATATTCAGAGCACATTGAAGTCTATGGCAAAAGGTGAAATATCGTCCAATAAAAAACAGAAAGAAGCACTCAAAGAAACTGCTTTCTGACATGCCCATTCTTTTCACAGTGTTAAAGCTTACTCTACATTTCCCCGTTTGAACTTCGGCCTCTGAGGGTTCTGGGAAGGGAGTGTAAGAGGCAACCGGAGGCCTGTGTCAAGCAAGGAAATGTCTCCCATTGAAAATTGGAGAGAAGCTTTCTGCGCAACACTTTTCTGATGTTTGTGTTCGTCTCAAAGAGTTCAATCATTCTTTGGATTGATTGAGCAGTTTGAAATCACTTTTTCTGTGGAATCCAATAAAGGACATTTGGAGACGCTCTTTAGAGTATCCTGAAAAAGACATAACCTCAGACAGAAACCAGAAGGAAGCTTTCCCTGAACTTGCTCTGTGTCCCGTGAATTCTGCTCAGACAGTTAAGCTTCTCTTTTTATTGAGCAGTATCATAACACTGTTTTTGTTCAGACAGTGAAGGGATATTCAGGAGCGATTCAGGTTATGGTGAGAAAGGAAACGTCTTCAGATAGAGACTGGGGAGAAGCTTTCTGAGGAGCTGCATGTGAGGTGTGCATTCCACTCACAGAAATATACCTTTCTTCTCCTAGAAGATTCTGGAATCCCTTTTGGAGAAAAAGCTACCAGGAGACATTTGGGTGTATAGAAACGGCTGTGGTGAAAAAGGAAATATCCTCAGACAAATTTGGAAAGAAAATTACTGTGAAATCGCTTCCTGTTAGAAACATCTATACATCTCGCATAGTTCAAACCTGTCTTTTATTACGCAGTGTGGAAACTCCGTCATGCACGAATCCTAAAAGGAACATTCGGGAGCGCATTCAGGCCTATGGTGAAAGAGTAGATATCTTCTCATAAAAACTGGATAGAAGCATTCTGAGAAACCACTTGTGATGGAAGGTTTCTTCTCAGGGAGTTATACCTCTTTTCTCACAAAGCAGTGTTTAAACACTGTTCCTGTGTAACTGAAAAAGTGATATTTCGCAGGGCACTGAAGACTATGACAAATCGTGAAATATACTGAAATAAAATCGAGAAAGAAGCGTTCCAAAAATCTGCTCTCTGCAATGTGCATTCATTTCACAGAATTTATGCTTACTCTATGTTGCCCAGTTTCGAAATTCTGTCTTTGAAGAATCTGTGAAGGGGTATTTCGTGACGCCTGGAGGCTTCTGGTGAGCAAGGAAACATTTTCCGATGAAACCTTCAGAGTAACTTTCTAAGCAACTGTTTTGCAATGTGTGTATTCGTCTCATAGATTGAGCAGATTGAAATCACTGTTTTTGTGGAATCTGAGGAAGGACACTTGAGAACGATCCTTAGAACATGGAGAAAGAAATATCCTCAGGAAAAATCCAGAAGGAAGCTTTCTGTGAAACTACGCTGTGTCACCTTAATTCCTCTCGCTCAGTTAAGCCTCTCCTTACGTTGAGTAGTTTTATAACCCTGTGTATCTTTAGCGTGTGATGGGAAATTCAGAAGCAAATTGAGGCTGATGGTGAAAAAGGAAATATGTTCAGACTGAAACTGGAGAGAAGCTTTCCGGGGAACTGCTGAGACACGTGTGCATTCCACTCACAGTGTTATACCTCACTTCTCATACAGTGTAGGGAAAACTCTTTTCGAGAAGCAAGTACCAAGTGATATCAGGAGCATGTTGATGCCGATGATGAAAAGGGAAATAGCCTCAGACAAAACCTGGAAAGAAGCTTTCTAGGAAACTACTCTGTGATATGTGTAATCATCTCACAGAGATAAAGTTTTCCTTACATTACACAGCTTGAAAACTGTCATGTACAAATCCACGAAGGGACTTTCAGAAGCACTTTCAGGACTATGGTGAAAAAGGAAATATATTCAGATAATAAATGGAAAGAAGCTTTCTGTGAATCTGTTTTTTTCTATGTTTATTCTTCTCACATAAATGAAGCTTTCTTTACATTATGCACCTTGGAAACTCCCTCGTGGATGGATCCGCGAAGGGATATTTGGGATCACATTCAGGCCTATGGTCAAATAAGAAATATATTCAGATAAAAACTGGGGAGAAGCTTTCTGAGAAACTGCTTGGTGATGTGTGCATTCCACTCAGGGAGTTTCATTGTTCTTCTCATAAAGCACAGTTTGAACACTGTTCCTGTAAAACCAAAAGAGTGATATTCGGAGCACATTGAAGACAATGGCAAAAAGTGAAATATTGTCCAATAAAAAACAGAAAGAAGCACTCGAAGAAACTGCTCTCTGACATGTCCATTCTTTTCAAAGAGCTAAATCTTCCTCTACATTTCCCAGTTAGAAAGTCGGCCTCTGAGGTTTCTGCGAAGGGATAGTAAGTGGCATTGGGAAGCCTGTGTTGAGCAAGGAAATGTCTCCCTTCGAAAATTGGAGAGAAGCTTTCTGTGCAACTCTTTTGTGATGTTTGTATTCATCTCAAGGACTTAAATCGTTCTTTGGATTGAGCAGTTTGAAATCACTGTTTCTGTGGAATCTGAGAAAGGACATTTGGAGACGCTCTTTAGAATACACTGAAAAAGAAATAACCTCAGAGAGAAACCAAAAGGAAGCTTTCTGTGAAACTGCTCTGTGTCCCGTGAATACGCTGACACAGTTAAGCTTCTCTTTTCATTGAGCAGTATCATAACACTGTTTTTGTTTTGACTGCGAAAGGATACTCAGGAGCGATTTGAGGGTTACGGTGAGAAAGGAAACATATACAGATAGAAACTGGAGAGAAGCTTTCTGAGGAGCTGCTTTGTGACGTGTGCATTCCACTCACAGAAATATACCTTTCTTTTCCTAGAGGATTCCGGAATCCCTTTTGAAGAAAAAGCTACCGAGAGACATTTGGGAGTATAGGGACAGCTATGTTGAAAAAGGAAATATCCTCAGGCAAAACTGGAAAGATTTCAGTGAAACTGCTTCGTGTTAGATATATCTATTCATCTCGCATAGTTCAAACCTTTCTCATATTACAGAGTTTGGAAACTCTGTCTTGCACGAACCCGCAAAGGGACATTCGGGAGCACATTCAGGCCTACGGTGAAAGAGGAGATATCTTTAGATAAAAACTGGATAGATGCTTTCTGAGAAACTACTTGTGATGTATGCCTTCCACTCAGTGAGTTATACCTCTTTTCTCAAATGGCAGTGTTTAAACATTGCTCCTGTGTAACCGAAAATGTTATATTTTGGAGTGCATTGAGGACTATGGCAAATAGTAAAATATACTGAAATAAAATCGAGAAAGAAGCATTCCAAGAATCTGCTCCCTGATATGTGCATTCACTTCCCAGAATTTGTGCTTACTCTATGTTGACCATTTTCGAAATTCTGTCTTTGAAGAATCTGTGAAGCCATATTTAGTGACGCCTGGTGGCTTGTGATGAGCAAGGAAATATCTTCCGATGAAACCTGCCGAGTAACATAATGAGAACCTGCTTTGTGATGTGCGTATTTGTCTCATAGATTTAATCCGTTCTTTGGATTGAGCAGATGGAAATCACTGTTTTTGTGAAATCTGAGGAAGGAAATTTAGGAACGATCCTTAGAAATATCCTCAGGTAAAGTCCAGAAGGAAGCTTTCGGTGAAACTACTCTGTGTCGTCTTAATTCCTCTCGCTTAGTTAAGCCTCTCCTTACATTGAGTAGTTTTATAACCCTGTGTATGTTTAGCATGTGATGAGACATTCAGCTTCACTTTGAGGCTTACGGTTAAAAAGGAAATATGTTTAGACAGAAACTGGAGATAAGCTTTCCGAGGAACTGCTTTGTGATGTGTGCATTCAACTCACAGTGTTATACCTCTCTTCTCATACAGCATCAGGGAAACCCTTTTGGAGAAAGAGGTACCTAGTGATATTCCTGAGCATGTTGATACTGATGATGAAAAGGAAAATAGCCTCAGACAAAACCTGGAAAGAAGCTTTCTAGGAAACTAATCCGTGATATGTGTAATCATCTCACATAGATAAAGGTTTCCCTACATTACACAGCTTGAAAACTGTCATGGACGGATCCATGAAGGGAATGTCGGGAGCACACTCAAGACTATGGTGAAAAAGAAAATATCTTCAGATAAAAAACGGAAGGAAGCTTTTTGTGAATCAGCTTTTTTCTATGTTTATTCTTATCACATAGATGAAGCTTTCTTTACATTACACAGCTTGGAAACTCCCTGGTGGATGGATCCACTAGGGATATTTGGGATCACATACAGGCCTATTTTCAAATAGGAGATATAGTCAGATAAATACTGGAGAGAAGCTTTTTGAGAAATTGCTTGGTGATGTGTGCATTCCACTCAGGTAGTTTTAAAGTTCTTCTCAAAAGGCACAGTTTGAACACTGTTCCTGTAAAACCAAAAGAGTGATATTAGGAACACATTGAAGAATATGGCAAAAAGTGAAATGTCTTCCAATAAAAAACATAAAGAAGCACTCAAAGAAACTGCTCTTTGACATGCCCATTCTTTTCACAGGGTTAAAGCTTACTCTACATTTCCCTGTTTGAAAGTCGTCCTCTGAGGATTCTGTGAAGGGATAGTAAGTGGCAACCGGAGGCCTGTGTCGAGCAAAAAAAAGTCTCACATCGAAAATTTGAGAGAAGCTTTCTGCACAACTCTTTTGTGATGTTTGTATTCGTCTCAAAGAGTTAAATGATTCTTTGGATTGAGCAGTTTGAAATCACTGTTTCTGTGGAATCTGAGAAAGGACATTTGGAGACGCGCCTTAGAGTATCCTGAAAAAGAAGTAACCTCAGAGAGAAACCAGAAGGAAGCTTTATGTGAAACTATTCTGTGTCACGTGAATTCCACTCACACTGTTAAGCTTCTCTTTTCATTAAGCAGTATCATAACATTGTTTTCTTTTAGACTACGAAGGGATATTCAGGAGAGATTTGAGGGTTATGGTGAGAAAGGAAACGCCTTCAGATAGAAACTGGAGAGAAGCTCTCTGAGGAGCTGCTTTGTAACATGTGCATTCCACACACAGAAATATACCTTTCTTCTCCTAGAGGATTCCGAAATCCCTTTTGGAGGAAAAGCTATCAAGAGACATTCGGGAGTACAGGGACAGGTATGGTGAAAAAGGAAATATCCTCAGTCAATCCAGGAGAGAAGATTTCTGTGAAACTGCTTCATGTTAGATATATCACTTCATCTTGCATAGTTCAAACCTTTCTTGTATTACGCAGTGTGAAAACTCCGTCATGCACGAATCTTCGAAGGGATACTTGGGAGCACATTCATGCCTATGTTGAAAGTGGAGATATCTTCAGATAAAAACTGGATAGAAGCTTTCTGAGAAAACTACTTGTGATGTATGCATTCCGTTCAGGCAGTTCTGCCTCTTTTCTCACAAGGCAGTGTTTAAACACTGTTCCTGTGTAACCGAAAAAGTGATATTTTGGAGTGCATTGAGGACTATGGCAAAGAGTGAAATATACTGAAATAAAATCTAGAAAGAAGTGGTCCAAGAACGTGCTCTCTGATATGTGCATTCACTTCACAGAATTTATGCTTAATCTATGTTGCACAGTTTTGAAATTCTGTTTTTGAAGAATCTGTGCAGGGATATTTAGTGACTCCCAATGGCTTGTGGTGAGCAAGGAAACATCTTCCCACGAAACCTGCAGAATAACATTCTGAGCAACTGCTTTACGATGTGTGTATTCATCTCATAGATTTAAACCGTTCTTTGGATTGAGAGGATTGAAATCGCTGTTTTTGTGGAATCTGAGGAAGGACATTTGGAAACTATCCTTAGAACATGGCAAAGAAATGTCCTCAGGTAAAATCCAGAAGGAATCTTTCTGTGAAACTACACTGTGGTATCTTTATTCCTCTCACTTAGTTAAGCCTCTTCTTACGTTGAGTTGTTTTATAATCCTGTGTATGTTTAGCGTGTGATGGGACATTCAGAAGGAGTTTGAGGCTTACGGTGGAAAAGGAAATATGAACAGACTGAAACCGGACAGAAGCTTTCAGAAGAACTCCTTTGGGATGTGTGCATTCCACTCACAGAAATATACCTTTCTTCTCCTAGAGGATTCCGCAATTCCTTTTGGAGAAAAAGCTACCAAGAGACATCGGGAATATAGGGACGGCTATGGTGAAAGAGGAAATATCCTCAGACAAAACTGGAAAGTAGTTTTCTGTGAAACTGCTTCGTGATAAATATATCTATTCATCTCGCATAGTTCAAACCATTCTTATATTATGCAGTTTGGAAACTCCGTCATGAACGAATCCGCAAAGGGACATTTGGGCGCACATTCAGACATATGGTGAAAGAGGAGATATCAGATAAAAACTGGATAGAAGCTTTCTGAGAAACTATTTGTGATATATGCATTCCGCTCCGGGAGTTTTACCTCTTTCTCACAAGGCAGTGTTTAAACACTTTTCCTGTGTAACTGAAAAAGTGATTTTTTGGAGCGCATTGAGGACTATGCCAAATAGAGAAATATACTGAAATAAAATTGAGAAAGAAGAGTTCCAAGAATCTGCTCTCTTATATGTGCATTCACTTCACAGAATTTATGCTTACTCTAGGTTGCCCTGTTTCGAAATTCTGTCTTGAAGAACCTGTGAAGGGATATTTAGTGATGCCCAGAGTCTTCTGGTGAGCAAGGAAACATTTTCTGACGAAACCTGCGGAGTAACTTTCTGAGCAACTGATTTGCGATGTGTGTCTCCATATTTTGAGTGGTTTCCTACCGCGTGTATGTTTAACGTGTGATGGCACAGTCAGGAGCACTTAGAGGCCTATGGGGAAAAAGGAAATATGTTCAGACAGAAGCGGGAGAGAAGCTTTCTGAGGAACGGTTTTGTGACATGTGCATTCCACTCACAGAAGTTTAACTCTCTTCTGCTAGAGGATTCCATAATCCCTTTTGGAGAAAGAGCTACCAAGAGACATTTGGGAGTATAGGGATGGCTATGGTGAAAAAGGAAATATCCTCAGACAAAAACTGGAAAGATTTCTGTGAATCTGCTTCGTGTTAGATATATCTATTCATCTCACATAGTTCAAACCTTCCTTGTATTACGTAGTTTGGAAACTCCGTCATGCAGGGATCTGTGAATGGACATTCGGGAGCACATTCTGGCCATCGGTGAAGGAGGAGATATCATCAGATAAATACTGGAAAGACGCTTTCTGAGAAACTACTTTGTGATGTATGCATTCCACTCAGAGAGTTATACCTCTTTTCTCACAAGGCAGGGATTGAACACTGTACCTGTGAAACTGAAACAGCGTTTTTTCAGAGCACAGTGAGGACTATGGCGAATAGTGAAGTATACTGAAATAAAATCGAGAAAGAAGCGTTCCAACAATCTGCTCTCTGATATGTGCATTCACGTCACAGAATTTATGCTTATTCTATGTTGCCCAGTTTCAAAATTCTGTCTTTGAAGAATCTGTGTAGGGATATTTAGTGACGCCCAGAGGCTTGTGGTGATCAAGGAAACATCTTCCGAAGAAACCTGCAGAGTAACTTTCTGGGCAACTGTTTTGCGATGTGTGTATTCATCTCATAGATTTAAACCGTTCTTTGGATTGAGCAGATTGAAATCACTGTTTTTGTGGAATCTGAGGAAGGACATTTGGGAACGATCCTTAGAACATGGGAAAGAAATATCCTCAGGTAAAATCCTGAAGGAAGCTTTCTATGAACTACTATGTGTAGTCTTAATTCCTCTCGCATAGTTAAGTCTCTCCTTACTTTGAGCAGTTTTATAACCCTGTGTATCTTTACCGTGTGATGGGACATTCGGGAGCACTTTAAGGCTTATGGTGAAAAAAAAATATGTTCAGACCAAAACTGGAGAGAAGCTTTCCGAGGAACTTCTTTGTGACGTGTGCATTCCACTCAAAGTGTCATACCTCTCTTCTCATACAGCGTATGGGAAACCCTTTTGGAGAAACAGGTACGGAGTGATATTCGCGAGCATGTTGATGCCGATGATGAAAAGGGAAATAGCGTCAGACAAAACCTGGAGAGAGGCTTTCTATGAAACTACTCTATGATATGTGTAATCATCTCACAGAGATAAAGGTTTCCTTACATGACACAGTTGAAAACTGTCATGGACGGATCCACGAAGGGACTTTCGGGAGCACACTCAGGACTATGGTGAAAAAGGAAATATCTTCAGATAAATACTGGAAAGAAGCTTTCTGTGAATCTGCTTGTTTCTATGTTAATTCTTTTCACATAGATAAAGCTTCCTTTACATTTTACAGCTTGGAAACTCCCTCGTGGATGGATCCACGAAAGGATATTTGGGATCACATTCGAGCTTATTGGCAAATAGGAAATATAGTCAGATAAAGACTGGAGAGAAGCTTTCTGAGAAACTACTTGGTGATGTGTGCATTCCACTCAGGGGGTTTTAATGTTCTTCTCAAAAGTCACAGTTTGAACACTGTTCCTATAAAACCAAAACAGTGATATTCGGAGCACATTGAAAACTATGGCAAAAGATGAAATGTCGTCCAATAAAAAACAGAAAGAAACACTCGAAGAAACTGCTCTCTGACATGACCATTCTTTTCACAGTGTTAAAGCTTACTCTACATTTCCCAGTTTGAGAATCGGCCTCTGAGGGTTCTGTGAAGAGATAGTAAGGGGCAACCGGAGGCCTGTGTCAAGCAAGGAAATGTCTCCGATTGAAAATTGGAGAGAAACTTACTGCTCAACTGTTTTGTGATGTTTGTGTTGATCTCAAAGAGTGAAATAATTCTTTGGATTGAGCACTTTGAAATCACTGATTCTGTGGAATCTGAGAAAGGAGATTTGGAGACGCTCTTTAGAATATCTTGAAAAAGACATAACCTCAGAGAGAAACCAGAAGGAAGCTTTCTGTGAAACTGCTCTGTGTCACGTGAATTCCACTCACACAGTTAAGCTTCTCTTTTCATTGAGCAGTATCATAACACTGTTTTTGTTTAGACTGCAAAGAGATATTCAGGAGTGATTGGAAGGTTACAGTGAGAAAGGAAACGTCTTCAGAGAGAAACTGGGGAGAAGTTTTCTCAGGAGCTGCTTTGTCACGTCTGCATTCCACTCACAGAAATATACCTTTCTTCTCCTAGAGGATTCTGAAATCCCTTTTGGAGAAACAGCTATCAAGAGACTTTCCGGAGTACAGGGAAAGCTATGGTGGAAAAGGTAATATCCTCAGACATAACTGGAAAGAAGACTTCTGTGAAACTGCTTCGTGTCAGATAAATCGATTCGTCTCGCATACTACAAACCTTTCTTATATTACGCAGTTTGGGAACTCCGTCATGCATCAATCCGGGAAGGGACATTTGGGAGCACATTCAGGCCTACGGTGAAAGAGCAGATATCTTCTGATAAAAACTGGATAGAAGCTTTCTGAGAAACTACTTGTGATGTATGCATTCCGCTCAGGGAGTTACACCCTTTTCTCACAAGGCAGTGTTTACACAGTGTTCTCACAAGGCAGTGTTTCGGTCCTGTGTAACCGAAAATGTGACATTTCAAAGCGCATTGTGGACTATGGCAAATAGTGAAATATACGGAAATAAAATCGAGAAAGAAGCGTTCCAAGAATGTGCTCTCTGATATGTGCATTCACTTCACAGAATTTATGCTTAATATATGTTACCCAGTTTCGAAACTCTGTCTTTGAAGAATCTGTGAAGGGATATTTAGTGACGCCCGGAGGCTTGTGGTGAGCAAGGAAACATCTTCCAGTGAAACCTGCAGAGTAATTTTCTGAGCAACTGCTTTTCAATGTGTGTATTTGTATCCTAGAATTAATTCTTTCTTTGGATTGAGTAGATTGAAATCACTGTTTTTGTGGAATCTGAGGAAGGACACTTGGGAACCATATTTAGAACATGAAGAAAGAAATATCCTCAGGTAAAATCCAGAAGGAAGCTTTCTGTGAAACTACTCTGTGTTGTCTTAATTCCTCTCGCTCAGTTAAGCCTCTCCTTATGTTAAGTTGTTTTATAACCCTGTGTATGTTCACGTGTGATGGGACATTCGGGAGCACTTTGAGGCTTATGGTGAAAAAGGAAATATATTCAGACCGAAACTGGATAGAAGCTTTCCGAGTAACTGCTTTGTAACGTGTGCATTCCATTCACAGTGTTATACCTCTCTTCTCATACAGCGTAGGGGAAACCCTTTTGGAGAAACAAGTACCGAGTGATATTCGCGAGCATGTTGATACCGATGATGAAAAGGGAAATAGCCTCAGAAAAAACCTGGAGAGAGGCATTCTAGGAAACTACTCTGTGATATGTGTAATCATCTCACAGAGATAAAGGTTTCCTTACATGACACAGTTTGAAAAGTGTCATGGATGGATCCACGAAGGGACTTTCGGGAGCATACTCAGTACTATGGTGAAAAAGGAAATATCTTCAGATAAAAACTGGAAAGAAGCTTTCTGTGAATCTGCTTTTTTGTACGTTTATTCTTCTCACATAGATGAAGACTTCTTTACATTTTGCAGTTTGGAATCTCCCTCGCGGATGGACCCAAGAAGGCATATTTGCGATAA
This sequence comes from Piliocolobus tephrosceles, assembly GCF_002776525.5. NCBI lineage: Eukaryota > Metazoa > Chordata > Mammalia > Primates > Cercopithecidae > Piliocolobus > Piliocolobus tephrosceles. The sequence goes on along the minus strand of NC_045451.1, from coordinate 25,250,903 downwards.
AATTAGGGATTATGGTCAATTAGGAAATGTATTCAGATAAAGACTGGAGAGAAGCTTTCTGAGAAACCGCTTGGTCATGTGTGCATTCTACCCAGGAAGTTTTAATGTTCTTCTCATAAAGCACAGTTTGAACACTGTTCCTGTAAAACCAAAGGAGTGATATTCGGAGCACATTGAAGACTATGGCAAAAGGTGAAATGTCGTCTAATAAAAACAGAAAGAAGCACTCGAAGAAACTGCTCTCTGAAATGCCCATTGTTTTCACAGGGTTAAAGCTTACTGTACATTTCCGAGTTTGAAAATCAACCTCTGAGGGTTCTGCGAAGGGATAGTAAGGGGCAACCGGAGGTCTGTGTCAAGCAAGGAAATGTCTCCCATTGAAAATTGGAGAGAAACTTTCTGCCCAACTGTTTTGTGATGTTTGTGTTCATCTAAAGGAGTGAAATCATTCTTTGGATTGAGCAGTTTGAAATCACTGTTTCTGTGGAATCTGAGAAAGGACATTTGAAGACACTCTTTAGAATATCCTGAAAAAGACATAACCTCAGAGAGAAACCAGAAGGAAGCTTTCTGTTAAACTGCTCTGTGTCATGTGAATTCCACTCACACAGTTAAGGTTCTTTTTTCAATGAGCAGTATCCTAACACTGTTTTTGTGTAGACTGCAAAGGGATATTCAGGAGCAATTTGACGCTTATGGTGAGAAAGGAAACATCTTCAGATAGAAACTAGAGAGAAACTTTCTGAAGAGCTGCTTTGTGATGTGTGCATTCCACTCACAGAAATATACCTTTCTTCTCCTAGAGGATTCCAGAATCCATTTTATAGAAAAAGCTACCAAGAGACATTTGGGAGTATAGCAATGGCTTTGGTGAAAAAAGAAGTATCCTCAGACAAACTGGAAAGAAGATTACTGTGAAAATGCTTCGTGTTAGATATATTTATTCATTTCGCATAGTTCAAACCTTTCTTATATTATGCAGTTTGGAAACTCCGTCATGCATGTATCCGTGAAGAGACATTCTGGAGCACATTCAGGCCTGCATTGAAAGATGAGATATGCTCAGATAAAAATTGGATAGAAGTTTTCTCAGAAACTACTTGTGATGTATGCATTCCGCTCGGGGTGTTATACCTCTTTTCTCACAAGGCAGTGTTAAAACACTGTTCCTGTGTAACCGACAAAGTGATATTTTGGAGCACATTGAGGACTATGGGAAATAGTGAAATATACTGAAATAAAATCGAGAAAGAAGGGTTCCAAGAATCTGCTCTGTGATATATGTATTCACTTCACATAACTTATGCTTACTCTATGTTGCCCAGTTTCGAAATTCTGTCTTTGAAGAATATATGAAGGGATATTTAATGAGGCCCAGAGGCTTGTGGTGTGCAAGGAAACATATTCCGATAAAACCTGCAGAGTAACTTTCTGAGCAACTGCTTTGTGATGTGTGTATTCGTCTCATAGATTTAAACATTTTTTTTGGATTGAGCAGATTGAAATTACTGTTTTTGTGGAATCTGAGGAAGGACATTTGGGAACGTTCCTTAGAACACGGAGAAAGAAATATCCTCAAGTAAAATCCAGAAGGAAGCTTTCTCTGAAACTACTCTGTGTCTTGTTAATTCCTCTCGTTTAGTTAAGCCTCTCCTTACATTGAGTCGTTTTAGTAGTTTTATATACCTGTGTATGTTTACCATGTGATGGGACATTCGGGAGCACTTTGAGACTTACGGTGAAAAAAGAAATATGTTCAAACCGCAACTGGAGAGAAGCTTTCGAGAAACTGCTTTGGGACATGTGCATTCCACTCACAGTGTGATCCCACTTTTCTCATACAGCGTCAAGTAAACCCTTTTGTAGAGACAGGTACCAGGGGATATTCAGGAGCACGTTGATGCCGATGATGAAAAGGGATATAGCCTCAGACAAAACATGGAAAGAAGCTTTCTAGGAAACTACTCTCTGATATTTGTAATCATCTCACATAGATAAAGGTTTATTACATTACACAGCTTGAAAACTGTCATGGGAGGATCCACGAAGGGACTTTCGGGAGCACTCTCTGGACTATGGTGAAACAGGAAATATCTTCAGATAAAAACTGGAAAGAAGCTTTCTGTGAATCTGCTTTATTCTATGTTTATTCTTCTCACATAGATGAAGCTTTCTTTACATTACGCACTTGTAAACTCCCTCATCGATGGATCCACGAAGGGATACTTCGGATCACATTTGGGCTTATGGTAAAATAGGAAATACATTCAGATAAAAACTGGAGAGAAACTGTCTGAGAAACTGCTTGGTGATGTGTGCATTTCACTCAGGAAGTTTTAATGTTCTTCTCATGAGGCACAGTTTGAACTCTGTTCCTGTAAAACAAAAAGAGTAACATTCGGAGCACATTGAAGTCTATAGCAAAAAGTGAAATGTCGTCCAATAAAAAACATAAAGAAGCCCTCAAAGAAACTGCTCTCTGACATGCCCATTCTTTTCACAGGGTTAAAGCTTACTGTACATTTCCCAGTTTGAAAGTCGGCCTCTGAGGTTTCTTCGTAGGGATAGTAAGGGGCAACCGGAGGCCTCTGTCGAGCAAGGAAATGTCTCCCATAGAAAATTGGAGAGAAGCTTTCTGCACAACCCTTTTGTGATGTTTGTGTTCATCTCAAAGGGTTAAATCATTCTATGGATTGAGCAGTTTGAAATCACTGTTTCTGTGGAATCTGACAAAGGACATTTGCAGATGCTATTTAGAATATCCTGAAAAAGACATAACCTCAGGGAGAAACCAGAAGGAAGCTTTCTGTGAAACTGCTGTGTGTCACTAGAATTCCACTCAAACAGTTAAGCTTCTCTTTTCATTGGGCAGAATCATAATAGTGTTTTTGTTAAGAATGCGAAGGAATATTCAGGAGCGATTTGAGGGTTATGGTGAGAAAGAAAACGTATTCAGATAGAAACTGGGTTGAAGCTTTCTGAGGAGCTGCGTTGTGACGTGTGCATTCCAATCACAGAAATACACCTTTCTCCTCCTAGAGGATTCTGGAATCCCTTTTGGAGAAAAAGTTACCTCCAGCAAAGGAGGACAAGAGAGTCGCCCCATGGAGCTCTGGGACGGAGTTTCTAATGCAGTCCCGACAGGAGTGGGGAGCTGGGAAGTCCGCACGAGACACTCACCGGGAGTGGCTTTTCTAGGAGTGGGATGGCAATAGGCGGGGCACGGGAATGTCAAGGGCGTTCAGTAGGTGCGACCAGGTAAATCTTTGTCTCTTCGGATTGACGTCACCTGGCACATGCCAGGTTGGTCTGCAGCTTCCTGGGCACCGGCAGCATTTACGTGCGTGCAGCAAAATTTGGTAATGAAGAACTCGGAAGTGCACCATCTTGCCTCCGTTTATCCAAACAATCCAACCTTCGATTGATAACAGTGATAAGGGGTGCAGTGGACTGTCTGGCTACTCCCTGCTCTTAAGGGGCGTCGCAAAGGTCGTGGCCTATGGTTGGTATTTGGACATACGAATGAAGAATAAAATAAAGCACAGTATTAGTATAGGAATGAGGAATGGAAGCATTTGTTGGAATATGGGCAAAACCCAGAAGGAAGGTCCCAGCAAGGTTGGGGTATTAAGGTTCTATATTTCAGTTTTTTATTTCATTGAGGGTTTGAATGTTAGTGTCTACTAGCCCTGACTCGCTAACATAATAGCAGCACTCTTCTCCAAGGAAGACACAAGTGCCTCCTTTTTCAGCTGTAAGCAAGTCTAGGGCTTGCCTGTTTTGGGCAGCTACTTGGGCTATTGAGGTACTTCGGCGCTGCAGGGAGGTCAGGATTTCAGCAGATACCAATAACTAGAGGGAGGAAAACAGCCCGTTTTTGTAATCGACTGGCAAAAGGGTGTAGCTGCAGTGTCAGTTCGAGTAGTTCAGCCTTGCTATACAGGGTGAGGCTGGGCACTAAGGATACTGGGACACAGAGAGATTGAGATTTAGTTGTGGCAGTGTGGTTAAAGGTTTTTAGAAAGGGACCCCTTGCACCAGAAATAGCCTCCAATGGAGGCTGTTTGGCTTCCACTGGGCACCTGAGTATGATTACTCCAGGGTGTATTTGGGGTTGCATAACAAAAAGGAAGGATTGGGCTATTTCGATATTGATATAGTGGAGCCTGGAGTGTGAGTAAATTGTGGGATGTTTGACCAGTTGTGTTGAAGGCCATGGGCAGGGGGTTGCCACTGGTGGGGGGACTTCAAAAGCCTCATAGAGGAAGCAATGGGAGAGATTGGTTATATTCACAGTGTAGGTTAAGTTTAGCCCTTGGTAGATACGTGTGGGCCATGAGAAGGGGTCTCTATTGTCCGGAGAGAAGTTTGACACACTTAAGGAAGACAACTGGCAGAACTATATACTACTGAGTGTGTTCGGCTGTCTTGAGACCAAGTTTCAGTGATGAAAAAAAAATTGCCATACAGTAGGCAAACTAGCAAAGGTCTGAGTGTACGAGTGAGACAGCAATATAAGTATAAAATGAGACTTCATTTTCAGTGTAGTCGCAGAGTGTTCCTTGTCACTGAAGATGTACGATGAAGGTTAGGAGACAGGAGAACCACTGCTCTGGACTATTGTCTGGAGGTAGATATTGGTCTGGGGTTATGTATTGAAAGTCTGATAGGTTTATATAGAGGATGGTGAGAAAGCAAGCTAAGCACCAGGGATCGGGGAGCATGAGATAGTCAAGGAAGTTTCGTAAGTTTGAGGCGAGTTGGGGAAAGTTGAACTGATGTCCACTGATTGTTCTCGGTGGGGGCTCTTTTTAGCTGGGAAATATGAATCCAATGCGTGTGTCCTAGGAGTTTTGCTGCTGTATGTGTAGACAGGAGGATAGTGTATGTGCCTTTCCACCTGGCCTGTAGGTCTTTGTCTTGGATATCTTTTATGTACACTTGGTCTCCGGGACTGAGGGAGAGATGTAGGTTGTAGGCATCTGTTGGAGGAGGGTGTGCTAACTCAGTGTGTTGTGTTAGGAGTTGTCTGAGAAGAGTGAGACATAGGAGGTAGGAGTAAAAGTGCAAATTTATTTTTGGCCCCCTAGCTTCATGAAAGAAGGTGGGTAGGGAGAGATCTGTCGGCCAATGGCAAAGGAGGCCAGAGAGTCGCCCCGTGGAGCTCTCGAACAGAGATCCTAATACAGTCCCGACAGGAGTGGGGGACTGCGAAGTCCATGCAAGATGCTCACCAGGAGTGGCATTTCTAGGAGAGGGAGGGCAATAGACGGGGCACAGGCGTGTCGGGGGCGTTCCGTAGGTTCGACCAGATAAATCTTGGTCTCTTCGAATTGACCTCTCCTAGAGCATGCCCGGTTGGTCTGCACCTTCCAGAGCGCTGGATGCATATTTGCTCGTGTGGGAAATGTTGGTGATGAAGAACCCGGAAGTGAGCAATCTTGCCTCGGTTTATCCAAACACTTACGTTGAGTAGTTTTAAAACCCTGTGTATGTATAGCATGTGATGGGACATTCCGGAGCACTTTGAGACTTACGGTGAAAAAGGAAATGTGTTCAGACCGAAAATGGAGAGAAGATTTCCGAGGAACTGCTTTGTGATGTGTGCATTCCACTCACAGTGTTATACCTCTCTTCTCATACAGCGTCTGGAAAACCTTTTTGGAGAAACATGTTCCAACTGATATTCGGGAGCATGTTGATGCCGATGATGAAAAGGGAATTAGCCTCAAACAAAACCTGGAAATAACCTTTCTAGGAAACTTATCTGTGATGTGTGTAAGCACATCACATAGATAAAGGTTTCCTTACGTCACACAGCTGGAAAACTGACATGGACGGACGCATGAGGGGACTTTCGGGAGCACACTCAGGACTATGGTGAAAAAGGAAATATATTCAGATAAAAACTAGAAAGAAGCTTTCTGTAAATCTGCTTTCCTAACATTACACAGCTTGGAAACTCCCTTGTGGGTGGATCCACGAAGGGATATTTGGGATCACATTCGGACCTATGGGCAAATAGGAAATTGAGTCAGATAAAAAGTGGAGAGAAGCTTTCAGAGAAACTGCTTGGTGATATGTGCATTCCACTCAGGGAGCGTTAAAGTTCTTCTAATAAGGAAGAGTTTGAACACTGTTCCTGTAAAACCAAAAGAGTGATATTCGGAGGACAGTGAAGACTATGGCAAAAAGTGAAATGTCGTCCAATAAAAAACAGAAAGAAGCACTCGAAGAAACTGCTCACTGACATGCCCATTCTTTTCACAAGATTAAAGCTTGCTCTACATTTCGCATTTTGGAAGTCAGCCTCTGAGGTTCTGCGAAGGGATAGTAAGGGGCAACCCAAGGCCTGTGTTGAACAAGAAACTGTCTCGCATCGAAAATTGGAGAGAAGCTTACTGCGCAAGTCTATTGTGATGCTTGTATTCGTTTCAAGCATTTAAATCGTTCTTTGGAATGATCAGTTTGAAATAACTGTTTCTGTGGAATTTGAGAAAGGACATTTGGAGACGCTATTTAGAATATCCTGAGAAAGAAATAACCTCAGAGAGAAACCAGAAAGAAGCTTTATGTGAAGCTGCTCCATGTCAGATGAATTCCGCTCACACAGTTAAGCTTCTGTTTTCAATGAGTAGTATCATAACACGGTTTTTGTTTAGACTGAGAAGGATATTCAGGAGCAATTTGAGGGTTACGGGGAGAAAGGGAAGTTCTTCAGATAGAAACTGGAGATAAGCTTTATGAGGAGCTGCTTTTTGACGTGTACATTCCACTCACAGAAATATACCTTTCTTCTCCTAGAGGATTCCGGAATCCCTTTTAGAGAAAAAGGTACCAAAAGACATTCAGGAGTATATGGAAGGCTATGGTGAAAAAGGAAATATCCTCAGACAAACGGGAAAGAAGATTTCTGTGAAACTGCTTCGTGTTAGATATATCTATACTTCTCGCATAGTTCAAACCTTTCTTATATTATGCAGTTTGCAAACTCCATCATGCATGAATCTGCGAAGTGACATTCGGAAGGACATTCAAGCCTATGGTGAAAGAGGAGACATCTTCAGATAAAAACTGGATAGAAGCTTTCTGAGAAACTACTTGTGATATATGCATTCCGCCCGGGGTGTTATACCTCTTTTCTCACAAGGCAGTGTTTAAACATTGTTCCTGTGTAACCGAAAAAGTGATATTTCGGAGCACTCTGAGGACTATGCCAAACAGTGAAACATACTGCAATAAAATCGAGAAAGAAGTATTCCAAGAATATGCTCTCTGATATGAACAATCACTTCACCGAATGTCTGTTTACTCCATGTTGCCCAGTTTCAAAATTCTGTCTTTGAAGAATCTGTGAAGGGATATTTAGTGACACCCAGAGGCTTGTGGTGAGCAAGGAAACATCTTCCCATGAAACATGCTGAGTAATTTTCTGAGCAACAGCTTTGAGATGTCTGCATTCGTCTCATAGATTTAAACTGTTCTTTGGATTGAGCAGATTGAAATCACTGTTTTTGTGGAATTTGAGTAAGGGCATTTGGGAACAATGCTTAGAACATGAAGAAAGACCTATCCTCAGGTAAAATTCAGAAGGAAGCTTTCTGTGAAGCTACTTCGTGTCGTCTTAATTCCATTCACTTAGTTAAGCCTCCCCTTACGTTGAGTAGTTTTATAACCCTGTGTATGTTTACCATGTGATGGGACATTCGGGAGCACTTTCAGGCTTACGGTGAAAAAGGACGTATCTTCAGATCGAAACTGGAGAGATGCTTTCCGAGAAACTACTTTGTGACGTGTGCACTCCACTCACAGTGGTATACCTCTCTTCTCATACAGCGTCGAGGAATCCCTTTTGGAGAAACAGGTGCCAAGTAATATTTTGGAGCATGTTGATGCCAATGATGAAAAGAGAAATAGCCTCAGACAAAACCTGGAAAGAAGCTTTCTAGGAAACTACTCTGTGATATGTGTAATTATCTCACAGAGATGAAGGTTTGCTTACATTACACAGCTTGAAAACTTTCATGGACGGATCCGCGAAGGGACTTTCAGGAGCACACTCAATACTACAGTGAAAAAGGAAATGTCTGCAGATAAAAACTGGAAAGAAGCTTTATGTGAATCTGCTTTTTTTCTATGTTTATTCTTCACACATAGATGAAACTTTCTTTACATTACTCTGCCTGGAAACTCCCTCTTGGATGCATCCACCAAGTGATATTTGTGATCACATTCGGGCCATGGACAAATAGGAATATTCTCAGATAAAAACTGGAGAGAAGCTTTTTGAAAAACTGCTTGGTGATGTATGCATTCCACTCAGGGAATTTTAATGTTCTTCTCATAAGGCACAGTTTGAACACAGTTCCTGTAAAACCAAAAGAGTGATATTCGGAGCACATTGAAGACTATGGCAAAAAGTGAAATGTCGTCCAATAAAAAACATAAAGAACCACACGAAGAAACTGATCTCTGATATGCCCATTCTTTTCACAGGTTTAAAGCTTACTCTACGTTTCCCAATTTGAATGTCGGCCTCTGAGGGTTCTGCGAAGGGATAGTAAGTGGCAACCGAAGGCCTGTGTCAAGCAAGGAAATGGCACACATCGAAAATTGGAGAGAAGCTTTCTGCGCATCTCTTTGTGATGTTTGTGCTCATCTGATAGAGTAAAATCATTCTGTGGAATGAGCAGTTTGAAATCACTGTTTCTGTGGAATCTGAGAAAGGACATTTGGAGATGCTCTTTAGTACACCATGAAAAACAAATAACCTCAGAGAGAAACCGGAAGGAAGATTTCTGTGAAACTGCTATTTGCCACATGAATTCCGATCACACAGATAAGCTTCTCTTTTCATTGAGAAGTATCATAACACTGTTTCTGTACAGACTGCGAAGGGATGTTGAGAAGAAGTTTGAGGGTTATGGTTAGAAAGGAAACGTCTTCAGATAGAAACTGCAGTATCATAACATTGTTTTCACACTGCATAATATAAGAAAGGTTTCAACTATGCGAGATAAAATGATATGTCTAACAGGAAGCAGTTTCACAGAAATTTTCTTTCCAGGTTTCTCTGAGGATATTTCCTTTTTAACCATAAGCGTCACTATACTCCTGAATGTCTCTTGGTAGCTTTTTCTCCAAAAGGGATTCCGGAATCCTCTAGGATAAGAAAGGTATGTTTCTGTGAGTGGAATGCACACGTCACAAAGCAGCTCCTCAGATACCTTCTCTCCAGTTTCTTTCTGAAGACGTTTCCTTTCTCACTATTACCCTCAAATCACTCCTGAATATCCCTTTGCAGTCTAAACGAAAACAGTGTTATGATACTGCTCAATGAAAAGAGAAGCTTGGAGGGCGGAGCAAAATGGCCGAATATAAACAGCTCCAGTCTCCAACTCCCAGTGCGAGCGACACAGAAGACCGGTGATTTCTGCATTTTCAACTGAGTTACTGCGGTCATCTCACTGGGGACTACCAGACAATCAGTGCTGGTCAGCTGCTGCAGCCCGACCAGCGAGAGCTGAAGCAGGGCGAGGCATTGCCTCACCTGGGAAGCGCAAAGGGGAAGGGAATCCCTTTTTCTAGCCAGGCGAACTGAGACACACAACACCTGGAAAATCGGGTAATTCCCATCCCAATACTGCACTTTAAGCAAACAGGCACACCAGGATGTTATACCCACACCTGGCCGGGAGGGTCCCACGGCCACGGAGCCTCCCTACTTGCTACCAGAGTAGCCTGCAATCCAACGGCAAGGCACCAGCGAGGCTGGGGTAGGGTCACCCACCATTGTTGAGGCTTAAGTAGGTAAACAAAGCCGCTGGGAAGCTCGAACTGGGTGGAGCTCACAGCAGCTCAAGGAAATCTGCCTGTCTCTGTAGACTCCACCTCTGGGGACAGGGCACAGCTAAAAAACAACAGGGGAAGCAGCATAGTCCTGTGCAGACCCGAACGACTCTGACAGCTTTGAAGAGAGCAGTGGATCTCCCAACACGGAGGTTGAGATCTCAGAACGGACAGACTGCCTGCTCAAGTGGGTCCCTGACCCCTGAGTAGCCTAAATTGGAGGAATCCCCCACTAGGGGCAGTCTGACACCCCACACCTCACAGGGTGGAGTACACCACTGAGAGGAAGCTTCCAAAGTAAGAATCAGAGAGGTAAACTCACTGTTCAGCAATATTCTATCTTCTGCAACCTTTGCTGCAGATACTCAGGCAAACAGGGTCTGGAGTGGACCTCAAGCTATCTCCAACTGACCTACAGGTGAGGGTCCTGACTATTAGACGGAAAACTACCAAACAGGAAGAACACCTATACCAAAACCCCATCAGTACGTCACCATCATCAAAGACCACAGGCAGATAAAACCAGAAAGATGGGGAAGAAGCAGGGCAGAAAGGCTGGAAATTCAAAATGTAAGAGCGCATCTCCCACTGCAAAAGAGCACAGCTCAATGCCAACAACGGATCAAAGCTGGCCAGAGAATGATTTTGACGAGAAGAGAGAAGAAGTCTTCAGTCTTTCAAACTTCTAAAAGTTAAAGGAGGAATTACACACCCACTGCAAAGAAACTAAAAATCTTGAAAAACGAGTGGAAGAATTGATAGCTAGAATGATTAATGCAGAGAGGGTCATAAACGAAATGACAGAGATGAAAACCATGACACGAGAAATACGTGACAAATCCACAAGCTTCAGTAACCGACTTGATCAACTGGAAGAAAGAGTATCAGCGATTGAGGATCAAAGGAATGAAATGAAGTGAGAAGAGAAACCAAAAGAAAAAAGAAGAAAAAGAAATGAACAAAGCCTGCAAGAAGTATGGGATTATGTAAAAAGACCAAATCTACGTCTGATTGGGGTGCCTGAAAGTGACGGGGAAAATGGAACCAAGTTGGAAAACACTCTTCAGTATATCATCCAGGAGAACTTCCCCAACCTAGTAGGGCAGGCCAACATTCAAATTCAGGAAATACAGAGAACACCACAAAGATATTCCTCCAGAAGAGCAACTCCAAGACACATAATTGCCAGA
>NC_045451.1:25208576-25234864 GCF_002776525.5 Piliocolobus tephrosceles | reverse complement strand
TATGACCCAGCCATCCCACTACTGGGTATATACCCAAAGGATTATAAATCATGCTGCTATAAAGACATATGCACACGTATGTTTATTGTGGCACTATTCACAATAGCAAAGACGTGGAATCAACCCAAATGTCCATCTGTGACAGACTGGATTAAAAAAATGTGGCACATATACACCATGGAATATTATGCAGCCATAAAAAGGGACGAGTTTGTGTCCTTTGTAGGGACATGGATGCAGCTGGAAACCATCATTGTTAGCAAACTATCACAAGAACAGAAAACCAAACACCACATATTCTCACTCATAGTTGGGAACTGAACAATGACATCACTTGGACTCGGGAAGAGGAACCTCCCACATCGGGGCCTATCATGGGGAGGGGGTAGGAGGTAGAGATTGCATTGGGAGTTATACCTGATATAAATGATGAATTGATGGGTGCTGACGAGTTGATGGGTGCAGCACACCAACATGGCGCATGTATACATGTGTAACAAACTTGCACGTTATGCACATGTACCCTAGAACTTAAAGTGTAATAAAAAAATAAAAATAAATAAATAAATAAAAAGAAAGAAAAGAAAAGAGAAGATTGACTGTGTGAGCAGAATTCACGTGACAAGGAGCAGTTTCACATAAAATTTCTTTCTGGTTTCTCTCTGAGTTTATTTCTTTTTCAGGATATTGTAAAGAGCGTCTCCAAATGTCCTTTCTCAAATTCCACAGAAACAGTGATTTCAAACTGATCATTCCAAGAACGATTTAAATCTTTGAGACGAATACAAACATCACAAAACTCTTATGCAGGAAGCATCTCTCCAATTTTCGATGGGAGACATTTCCTTGCTCGACGCAGGCCTCCGGTTGCCCCTTACTATCCTTTGCAGAACCTCAGAGGCCGACTTCCAAACTGGGAAATGTAAAGCAAGCTTTAATCTTTTGAAAAGAAAGGGCAAGTCAGAGAGCAGTTTCTTCGAGTGCTTCTTTCTGTTTTTTATTGGACGACATTTCACTTCTTGCCATAGTCTTCAATGTGCTCCGAATATCACTCTTTTGGTTTTATAAGAACAGTGTTCAAACTGTACTTTATGAGAAGAACAATAAAACTCCCTGAGTGGAATGCACACATCACCAAGCAGTTTTTCAGAAAGCTTCTCTCCAGTTTTTATCTCACTCTATTTCCTATTTGACCATAGGTCCGAATGTGATCCCAAATACCCCTTCGTGGATATATCCACGAGGGAGTTTCCAAGCTGTATAAAGTAAGGAAAGCAGATTCACAGAAAGCTTCTTTCCAGTTTTTTTCTGAAGATAGTTCCTTTTTCACCATAGTCCTGAGTGTGTTCCCGAAATTCCCTTCGTGGATCCGTCCATGACAGTTATCAAACTGTGTGATGTAAGGAAACCTTTATCTATGTGAGATGATTACACATGTCACAGACTAGTTTCCTAGAAAGCTTCTTTCCAGGTTTTGTCTGAGGATATTTACCTTTTCCTCATTGACATCAACATGCTGCTTTATATTACTTGGTACCTGTTTCTCCAAAAGGGTTTCCTCGACGCTGTATGAGAAGAGAGGTATAACACTGTGAGTGGAATACACACGTTACAAAGCAGTTCCTCAGAAAGCTTCTGTCCGGTTTCGGTCTGCACATATTTCCTTTGTCACCGAAAGCCTGAAGTGCACACGAATGTCCCATCACACGCTAAACATACACAGGGTTATAAAAAGACTCAAAGTAAGGAGAGGCTTAACTAAGCTAGAGGAATTAAGGCGACACAGAGTAGTTTCACAGAAAGCTTCCTTCTGGATTTTACCTGAGGATATTTCTTACTCCATGTTCTAAGGATCGTTCCCAAGTGTCCTTCTTCAGATTCCACAAAAATAGTGATTTCAATCTGCTCAATCCAGAGAAAGTTTTAAACCTATGAGACGAATACACACGTCACAAAACAGTTGCTTAGAAAGTTACTCTGCAGGTTTCATCGGAAGATGTTTCCTTGCTCACCACAAGCCTCCGGGCGTCACTAAATATCCCTTCACAGATGCTTCAAAGATAGAATTTCGAAACTGGGCAACATAGAGTAAGCATAAATTCTGTGAAATGAATGCACATAGCAGAGAGCAGATTCTTGGAACGCTTCTTTCTCGATTTTATTTCACTACATTACACGATTTGCCATAGTCCTCAGTGCCCTGTGAAATATAACTTTTTTGGTTACACAGGAACAGTGTTTAAACACTGCTTTGTGAGAAAAGAGGTATATCTCCCTGAGCAGAAACCATACATCACAAGTTGTTTCTCAGAATGCTTCTATCCAGTTTTTATGTGAAGATATCTCCTCTTTCACCACAGGCCTGTATGCGCTCCCGAATGTTCCTTCGAGGATTCGTGCATGAAGCAGTTTCCAAACTGCGTAATAAAAGAAAGGTTTGAACTATGCGAGATGAATAGATATATGTAACACAGAGCGGTTCACAGAAATATTCTTTCCAGTTTAGTCTGAGGATATTTCCTTTTTTACCACAACCGTCTCTATACTCCCGAATGTCTCCTGTTAGCTTTTTCTCCACAAATTCTTCAAGAATTCCACTTACAAAGTTAAGCTGCTCTTTTCATTGTGCAGTGTCATAACACTGTTTTTCTGTAGACTGTGAAGGAATATTCAGGAGTGATTTGAGGGTTGCGATGAGAAGGGAAACGTCTTCAGATAGAAACTGGAGAGAATCTTTCTGAGGAGCTGCTTTGTGACGTGTGCATTCCACTCACAGAAATATTCCTTTCTTCTCCTGGAGGATTCCGGAATCCCTTTTGGTGAGAAAGCTACCAAGAGACATTCAGGAGTATAGGGAAGGCTATGGTGAAAAAGGAAATATCCTCAAACAAACTGGAAGGAAAATTTCTGTGAAACAGTTTCGTGTTAGATATATCTATTCATCTCGCATAGTTCAAACCTTTCTTATATTTCTCAGTTTGCAAAATCTGTCATGCACGGATCCCGAAAGGGACATTCGCAAGCACTTTCTGGCCTTTGGTGAAAGAGGAGATATCATCAGATAAAAACTCGAAAGAAGCTTTCTGAGAAACTATTTTGTGATATATGCATTCCACTCAGGGTGTTATACCTCTTTTCTCACAAGGCAGGGTTTGAACACTGTTCCTGTGAAACCGAAAAGTGATATTTTGGAGTGCATTTAGGACTATGGCAAATAGTGAAATATACTGAAAAAAATTTGAGGAAGAAACGTTCAAAGAATGTGCTCCTCTGATATGTGCATTCACTTCACAGAATTTATGCTTACACTATGTTGCCGTGTTTCGAAATTCTGTCTTTGAAGAATCTCTGAAGGGATATTTAGTGACACCCGGAGGCTTGTGTTGAGCAAGGAAACATCTTCTGATGAAACCTGCAGAGTAACTTTCTTAGGAATTTCTGTGATGTGCATATTCGTCTCATAGATTTAAACCGTACTTTGGAGTGAGCAGATTGAAATCACTGTTTTTGTGGAATCTGAGGAAGGACATTTGGGAACGATCTTTAGAACATGGAGAAAGAAATATCCTCAGGTAAAATGCAGAAGAAAGCTTTCTGTGAAACTACTCTGTGTCATCTTAATTCCCCTCGCTTAGTTAGGCCTCTCCTTACGTTTAGTAGTTTTATACCCCTGTGTATGTTTAGCGTTTCATGGGACATTCGGGAGCACTTTGAGCTTATGAGGAAAAATGAAATATGTTCAAACCAAAACTGGAGAGAAGCTTTCCGAGGAACTGCTTTGTGATGTGTGCATTCCCCTCACAGAAATATACCTTTCTTCTTTTAGAGGATTTCGGAATCCCTATTGGAGAAAATTCTACCAAGAGACATTTGGGAGTACAGGGACGGCTACGGTGAAAAAGGAAATAACCTCAGACAAAACTGGAGAGAAGATTTCTGTGAAACTGCTTCCTGTTTGACATATCTATTCATCTCGAATAGTTCAAACCTTTCTTATAGTACGCAGTTTGTAAACTCCGTCGTGCATGATTCCACGAAGGGACCTTTGGGAGCACATTCAGGCCTATGGTGAAAGAGGGGATATCTTCAGATAAAAACTGGATAGAAGCTTTCTGAGAAACTATTTGTGATGTATGCATTCTGCTCAGGGAGTTATACCTCTTTTCTCAAAAGGCAGTGTTTACATACAGTTCCTGTGTATTCAAAAAAAGGATATTTTGGCGCGCATTGTGGACTATAGCAAATAGTGAAATATACTGAAATAAAATCGAGAAAGAAGCATTCCAAGAATCTGCTCTCTGATACGTGCATTCACTTCACAGAATTTATGCTTACTCTATGTTGCCCAGTTTCGAAATTCTGTCTTTGAAGGATCTGTGAAGGGATATTTAATGACGCCCGGAAACTTGTGGTGAGCAAGGAAACATCTTCCGATGAAACCTGCAGAGTAACTTTCTGAGCAACTGCTTTGTGATGTGTGTATTTGTCTCATAGATTTAAACCATTCTTTGGATTGAGGAGATTGAAATCACTGTTTTTGTGGAATCTGAGCAAGAACATTTGGGAACGATCCTTAGAAGATGAAGAAAGAAGTATCCTCAGGTAAAATCCAGAAGGAAGCCTTCAGTGAAACTACTCTATGTCGTCTTTATTTCTCTTGCATAGTGAAGCCTCCCCATGCTGATTCGTTTTTCTAAGACCACCAGAGAGAGCACAAAAGAACCAGCAAGCAGGCGAGGGTAGGAGCAAAACTGCAAATTTATTTTTGGTCACCTAGCCTCAGTGAAGAATGTGGGTAGGGAGAGGTCTGTCAGCCTCCAGCAAAGGAGGCCAAGAGAGTCGCCCCATGGATCTCTCAGACAGAATTCCTAATGCAGTCCTGACAGGAGTGGGGGGCTGGGAAGTCCAAGTGAGACACTCACCGGGAGCCAGTTTTCTAGGAGTGAGAGGGCAATGGGGGGGCACGGGCGTGTCAAGGGCGTTCAGTAGGTGCGACCAGGTAAATCTTGTTCTCTTCGGATTGACGTCACCTGGCGCATGCCCGGTTGGTCTGCACCTTCCCAGGCACCAGCTGCATTTTCGCTCGTGCGGCAAAAGTTGGTGATGAAGAACCCAGAAGGGCGCCATCTTGCCTCCGTTTATCCAAACTGTCCAACCATTGATTGATAATAGGGATAAGGAGCTTGGTGGTCTGTCTGGATACTTCCTGTTCTTAAGGGATGTCGTTAAGTTCGGGGCTTATTGGTGGTATTTGGACATATGGATGAAGAATAAAATAAGGCACAGTATTAGTATAGGAATGAGGAATGGAAGTATTTGTTGGAATATGGGCAAAACCCAGAAGGAAGGTCCCGGCAATGTTGGGGTATTAAAGTTCTGTATTTCAGTTTTTTATTTTATTGAGGGTTTGAATATTAGTGTCTACTAGGTCTGACTCGCTAACATAATAGCAGCATTCTTCTCCAAGGAAGAGACAAGTGCCTCCTTTTTCAGCTGTAAGCAAGTCTAGGGATCGCCTGTTTTGTGCAGCTACTTGGGCTATTGAGGTAGTTCGGCGCTGCAAGGAGGCCAGGCTTTCAGCTGATTCCAAAAACTAAAGGGAGGAAAGCAGCCATTTTTGAAAGCGACGTCCAAGAGGGTGTAGCTGCAGTGTCAGTTCGACTAGTTCAGCTTTGCTATACAGTGTGAGGCTGGGCACTAAGGATACTGGGACACAAAGAGATTGAGATTGAGTTGTGACAGTTTGGTTAAAGGTTTTATAAAGGGACCCCTTGCACCAGAAATAGCCTCCAATGGGGGCTGTTTGGCCTCCATTGGGCACCTGAGTATGATTACCCCAGGATGAATTTGGGGTTGAATAACAAAAAGGAAGGATTGGGCTATTTGGATTTTGATATAGTGGCACCTGGAGTGTTAGTAAATTGTGGGATGTTTGATGAGTTGTGTTGAAGGCCATGGGCAGGGGGCTGCCACTAGGTGGGGCCTTCTAAAGCCTCACAGAGGAAGCAATGGGAGAGATTGGTTATATTCACAGTGTAGGTTAATTTTAGCCCTTGGCGGATAAGTTTGAACAATGAGAAGGAGTCTCTATTGTCCGGAGAGAAGTTTGACAGCCTTAAGAAGACCACTGGCAGACCTATGTACTACTGAGTGTGTTTAGCTGTCTTGTGACCAAGTTTCAGTGATGAAAAAAAAATTGTCATACAGTAGGCGGACTAGCAAACGTCTGAGTGTATGAGTGAGATAGCAATATAAGTATAAAATGAGACTTCATTTTCAGTGTAGTTGCAGAGTGTCCCTCGCCACTGAAGATGTTCGATGAAGGTTAGGAGACAGGAGAACCACTGCTCTGGACTATTATCTGGAGGTAGATATGAGTCTGGGGTTATGTATTGAAAGTATGATAGGTTTATGTAGAAGATGGTGAGAAAGCGAGCTAAGCTCCAGCAGTTGGCGAGCATTAGATAGTCAAGGAAGTTTTGTAAGTTTGATGCGAGTGTGGGAAAGTTGAACTGATGTCCACTGATTGTTCTTGGTGGAGGCCCTTTTAAGCTGGGAAATATGAATCCAATGCGTGTGTCCTAAGAGTTTTGCTGCTGTATGTGTAGACAGGAGGACAGTGTATGGGCCTTTTCACCTAGGCTGTAAGTCTTTGGCTTGGAAATCTTTTATGTATACTTTGTCTCTGGGACTGAGGGAGAGATGTGGGTTGTAGGCGTCTGTTGGAGGAGGGTGTGCTAACTCACTGCGTTGTCATAGGAGTTGTCTGAGAAGAGTGAGGTATGGTAGGTAGTTCGCCAAAGGGGCGGGCAGGGAAGGTATTTGCTGGAGGGTTAGGGGCTGTCCGTAGACTAACTCGAATGGACTGAGGCCTGTTGGGCTTCGAGGTGCTGCCCTCAGCTGGGTCAGGGCTAAGGGAAGGAGAGTTACTGAAGAATGCCGGCTTTCAATTGAGAGTTTGGTGAGCTGTTGTTTGATGAGTCCGTTAGCCTTTTCCACCTTACCAGAAGACTGAAGGCTATAAGGGATGTGGAGTTTCCGGGTGATGTGCAGGAGGGCTGCCACATGTTGAACTACCTTAGAGATGAATGCTGGACCGTTGTCAGATTGAAGAGTGACCGGAAGGCCACACCTAGGGATAATATGTTCAGTGAGTATAGAGGCATCAATGATAGCAGTTTCTCCTGTGGTAGGATAGGTCTCTATCCACCCTGAAAAGGTGTCCACAAGGGTTAAGAGGTATTGGAATTTTTTATGTCTTGGCATATGTGTGAAATCAATTTGCCAATCTTCACCTGGTTGGTGTCCTCTGAGTTGATGGCTGGGATGGGGATTACACAATGTGCCTTGTGGATTTGCCTTTAGGCAGGTAGAGCACTGCTGGTTGATTGTAAGTAAGTGTTTTTGTAGTGTTGGACAGTGGAGGAGGGGATTTAGAAAATTGTATAAAGCTTTGGGTCCTATATGTAAAGAATTATGTATGTCTGTTAGAATGGTATGGAGTTGTATTTCAGGAATGACTAATTTGTTCTTAATATATATCCAGTCACTGGTAGTTAGTTTGGCTATTGGATTTTGTAATAGCTTAGCCTTTTCTTCCTGAGTGTAATTAGGGGCATACTGGGGGGAGAGAAAACAGACCGAAGGAGGCTTAGCGGTGGAAAATCCGGCGGCTGACTTGGCAGTGACATCAGCGAAATTGTTCCCAATTGCTACTGGGTTAGATGACGTTTGGTGACCTTTACAATGTATAATGTCTACCTTGGAAGGTACCGACAGTGCATCTAGTAGCTTGAGTATTTGGTTTTTGTTAATAATAGGGGTACTGCCGGTGGTTAAAAACCCTCTCTCTTTCCAGATCACTAAATATGTGCGTGCGATTAGAAAAGAATATTTAAAATCTGTGTATATATTTGCTGTTTTTCCTTTTGATAGTAGGAGTGCCTTGGTTAGTGCAGTGAGTTCTGCCTGCTGTGATGTGGTCCCTTGTGGTAGGGGTTTTGCCTCTAAAACTGTGGAGGAGGTAACTACTGCATATCCTGCCTGTCTGTTTCCTTGAGAGTTGATAAAGAAGCTGCCATCCACAAATAGGGTTAGTTGTGCATTCTGAAGGGGCCGGTAATGCTAGTGTAGGTGGCTGGGGGGTTGAGCCTCCAGGACCTCAGGACAAGAATGTTTAGTGTGGGGTGGTTTACGAGGGTCTGGCAGTAAAGTGGCTGGATTTAGAGAGGAGCAGACTTCTAAAGTAACAGTGGGGTCTTCTATGAATAAGAGATGGAAAAGTTGGAGCCGGGATGGAGTGAAGTGGCTAATACTTTTATGTGAGATGAGATCCTGAAGACGGTGTGTTGAGAGGAATTTTAGGTTACTGGCTCTAATGAGCTTTTTTGCTTCCTGGGTCAGGAAGGCTGCTGCTGCTAATGCAAGCAGACAGGGTTGCCAGCCTTGTAGAGTTGGGTCTAGTTGTTTGGATAGTTAGGCCACGGGGAGGTGGGTGCTGCCGACATGCTGGGCTAAAAACCAACTGCCAATTTCTGCCTTTCATCTGTAAAGAATTGGAAGGGACGCTGGAAATCAGGCAGTGAGAGAGTGGGTTGTGAGAGAAGGCAAGCTTTTAAGTGGGTGAAAAGAGTCGAGATTAACTTGGGGTTGGACAAAGGCCCATGTGGGGTTTCTTTAACGGCAGCGTATAAAGGTTTCTCTAAGAATCCAAAATTAGGGATCCAATGTCTGAAGAATACTATTAGACCTAGGAAGGATTGAATTTCTTTTGCATTTTGAGGGCGAAGAAGGTTACATATTAGGGCCATGTGGTCAGTAGTTAGTGACCGGGTTGTTGGGGTGATTTCAATTCCTAAGTATATGACGGTTTGGCAAGAAATTTGGGCCTTGTGTTTAGATACTCTATAACCTAGTGAGGTTAAATTGTTGAGGAGAGTTGCAGTGTCTAGAAGAGAGTCTTGTTTGGTAAGGCTACAGATGAGGAGATCATCTACATACTGCAGAACTTTGCTATTAGTGAGAGGGCAGGAGGCAAGATCTTTTGCTAAGGCCTGACCAAAGAAATGGGGGCTGTCCTGGAACCCTTGTGGGAGGACTGTCCTCATCAGTTGAGTGGAGATATTGTGTCTGGGTCCTCCCATGTGAAAGCAAAAAGGAAGTGGCAGTCTGTGTGTAGGGGTATGGTAAAGAAAGCATCCTTAAGGTCTAGCACAGTAAAATAAGTAGAATTGGTGGGGTTATTGGATAGAAGGGTGTAAGGGTTGGGAACTACAGGGTGCATTGGACGGATAGCCTCATTGACTAGGCGAAGATCCTGTACTATCCTTTACGTTCTGTCTGCCTTCTTAACTGGAATATTGGAGTGTTACAGGGCGAATATGTGCCGAAAAGGATCTGCTGGCTAAGTAGTCGCGTGATATTTGGCTTTAAACATTGTGGATGTGTCAGAGAGAGACACAATTGTGGGCGGTTTGGGAAACGAGTGGGATCTTTTAGCTTGACAAGAACTAGTGGGTGGTGTGCAGCTATGACCGGGGTGGAAGTGTCCCAAACTTGAGGGTGTACAGAAATTTGGAAGATGGGGGGTGGGGCGACATACGAGGAGCGTGTGTGCCTGCACAAAGCATGAAGAACAGGTCGTGAGGGGGTTGAAGTGGAGTGGATGGGTTGGTGGGAATGTATATGGAGGCCTTTAAGGTGCTCAGGATGTCTCGGCCTAGTAAGGGGGTAGGGCATGGGGGTATAATGATGAATGAGTGTGCAAAGTAATTGTTGGCCAGTCAGCAATTAAGGAGTGGAGTTTTTCGTGGAGAGAATGGCTTTCCGTCTACTCCTACTACAGAGATATTGGATGGAAGGCTAGGTCCAGAGAAGGACGGCAAAACAGAATAGGTAGCCCCACTATCTATTAAAAAATTGATTGTCTTACCTGCTACCAGGAGAGTTACCCACGGCTCGGCGAGGGTGATGGGGGTCCCCGTATCTCGGCACATTCAGTTGTCATCATCCAGATGTCGGAGCTGGAAGGAGCCCTCAGGATCCTGTGAAAGGGGGTCACGTGGAGACCCGAAACCTGTTCTCAGGGTGGGGCAATCAGACTTCCAGTGTCCTCCCTGTTGGCCAGCAGGGCAGGGGGTTGCTGGTGGACGAGGGTTAGGACATTCACTGGCCCAATGTCCTGATGCCTTGCACTTATAGCAAGGCTGTGTTGGGGCTCGGGAACCTCGCGGACACCTGTTGGCATACTGTCATGCCTTGCCGCACTTATAGCAGGCTCCTTTTGTAGTCTTGGAGTCTGTGGAGTTTGTGGGGTGTGTGCTCTCTGGCCTGGGGTTATGCTGTAAACTGCTGCTAGGAGCTGTGCTTTCTGTTTTAGGCGAGCCTGTCCCTGTGCTTCAGCCGTCTCCTCTCTTGAGTTGTAGACCTTAAAGGCTAATTTAACCAGGTCTTGTATTGGTGCCTGAGGAAAATCTTCTACCTTTTGAAGTTTTTTACGAATGTCAGGAGCTGATTGAGAAATGAAATAAGACGCCAGAATGGTGGCCCCTGTGGGGGAGGCCGGATCTAACCGGGTATATTGGGTTAGAACCTCAGTCAGCCTATTTAAGAATGCAGCTGGATTTTCTTCTGGATTTTGAACAATTTCTTTTAATTTGTTAAAATTTACAGTTTGTTTCAGGCTGCTTGCATACCAGTGAACAAACACTGGACCGTTATGCCTCACCTACGGCACCCAGGCTGGTCTGCTTGGTATTTCCAGTCTGGGTCTGCCGAGGGGACTGCTTTCTCCCCTAGTGGGATCGTGGCGTCAGTTAAATGAAGTTTGTTGGCGTGCTGCCTGGCGGCCGCTAGGATGCACTCTTGCTCCTCAGGGTTTAGGGTGGAGATTAGCGTAACCTGGAGGTCATGCGCAGTTGAGTCATAGGCCTGACAAAAGTATCTAAATTCCTTTATGTGAATGGTAGGATTATCTGATAAATCACCTAAACGCTTCTCAATATTGGAAAGATCGGCCAGTGAAAAAGGGACATGTACTCTGACTACCCCCTCCGCCCCAGCTACCTCTTGCAAAGGTGCTAACGCTGTAGGAGCATGTGGGGAAGGAGTGGGGGTGTTAGCGGGGCACTTAGAGCGGGTGTGGGCAGAGTTAGGGAACTCTAGGTGGCCGGCAAAGGACATGGAAGGGGGCACAGGTGCGACGGGGCTACCAGTCAATGAGAGGCAGGGAGGAGGAGTCTGGGTAGGAAGGGAGGGGGTGGAGAGAGCGGGGAGAGAAGGAGGAGTATAGGGCAGGTCGGGACAAGAGCATAAGGCCCAAAAGCCTTGTATGTAATTAATGTCGGACCACCTGCTTAGCCACTGGCAGAAATTGCTGAGGTCGATCATGCCACAGTGGAAAGGAAAATTAACCGCTTCCTCCTAAGGTCTTGTTCGGGCTGTAAGGTTTTTAAATTGGCTAGGAGGCAACCTAAGGGGGTGCTCTTTGGAAACTGGTCTGGGGGTTTCCCATTTGTTTCCTCTTTACTTACACAATGGACACAATGGAAATGGAAGCGTATCTCTGCCTGGCTTCAAAGCATCCTTTGGAACCAGCAGAGACAGACTGGAGGCTCTTGGAAACAAGGTGGAGATTACCGTCAGGTGGATATCTCTGTCCTGAATGGGTCTCCCGAGCCACGTGGTGGCTCCGAGACACTTGGTGGCTCAAAAGTGAGCCTAGGACCTGCGCAGGATTTTTAGCAGAGGGAGGTAAAGAGGAGACAAGGGTACTTACCCCAGAGAGGCCGTGAGAGTGAGGGAAGCGGGTCTCAGGTCCTGGTCCGTCTGTGGCGTGGGAACAAGAGGAGGTTCCTCAAACCTTAGAGGCCTGAGGAGGGGTCTCTCCCTGGGTCTTCGGCTCCAATTGATTTGTTTTTCTAAAGACCACCAGAGCAGGCACAAAATAACCAGTGAGCAGGCAAGAGTAGGAGCAAAACTGCACATTTATTTTGGTCACCTATCTTCAGGGAAGAAAGTGGGTGGGGAGAGGTCTGTCAGCCTCCGGCAAAGGAGGCCAACAGAGTCGCCCATGGAGCTCTCCAACGGAGGTCCTGCAGTCCCCACAGGAGTGGGATGGCTGGGAAATCCATGCCCCGCGCTGCGGGAACAGCATTTCTGGGATAGGGAGGGTAATAGGTGGGGCACGGGCTTCGCGGGGGGCATTCCGCAGGTGCGAACAGGTAAATCTTGGTCTCTTCGGATTGACGTCAACCGGCGCATGCCTAGTTGGTCTGCACCTTCAGGGGCGCCAGGTGCATTTTCACGTGCATGGGAAATGTTGGTGATGAAGAACCCGGAGGGGCGCCATCTTACCTCCGTTCTTCCAAACCGAAATATGTTCAGACAGAAACTGGACAGAAGCTCTCCGAGGAACAGCTTTGTGAGGTGTGCATTGTACTCACAGAAATATACCTTTCTTCTTCTAGAGGATTCCGGAATCCCTTTTGGGGAAAAATCTAGCAAGAGACATTTGGGAGTACAGGGACAGCCATGGTGATAAAGGAAATATCCTCAGACAAAACTGGAAAGAAGATTTCTGTGAAACTGCTTCGTGTTAGATATATCAATTCAACTCGCATAGTTCAGACCTTTCTTATATTACGCAGTTTGGAAACTCCATCATGCACGAATCCACGTGAGGACATTCGGGAGGATATTCAGTCCTATGGTGAAAGAGGAGACATCTTCAGATTAAAATTGGATAGAAGATTTCTGAGAAACTACTCGTGATGTACGCATTCCACTCAGGGAGTTATACCTTTTTTCTGACAAGACAGAGTTTAAACACTGTTCCTGTGTAACTGAAAAAGTGATATTTCGGAGCGCACTGAGGACTATGGCAAATAGTGAAATATACTGCAATAAAATCGAGAAGGAAGAGTTCCAAGAATCTACTCTCTGATATGTGCATTCACTTCACAGAATTTATGCTTATTCTATTTAGCCCAGTTTCAAAATTCTATCTTTGAGGAATCTGTGAAGGGATATTTAATGACGCCCGGAGGCTTGTGGTGAGCAAGTGAATATCTTCCGATGAAACCTGCAGAGTAACTTTCTGAGCAACTGCTTTGCAATGTGTGTATTCGTCTCATAGATTTATACCATTCTTTGGATTGAGCAGATTGAAATCACTGTTTTTTTTGGAATCTGAGGAGGGACATTTGGAAACGATCCTAAGAACATGGAGAAAGAAATATCTTCAGGTAAAATCCAGAAGGAAGCTTTCTGTGAAACCACGTGGTGTCGTCTTAATTCCTCTCACTTATTTAAGCCTCCTCTTACATTGAGTAGTTTTATAACCCTGTGTATGTTTAACGTGTGATGGGACATTCGGGAGCACTTTGAGGCTTACGGTGAAAAAGGAATTATGTTCAGACTGAAAACGGAGAGAAGCTTTCCGAGGAACTGCTTTGTGACGTGTGCATTCCACGCACAGTGTTGTACCTCTCTTCTCATACAGCATCGGAGAAACCATTTTGGAGAAAGAAGTACCAAGTAATATTCAGGAGCAAGGTGATGCTGATGATGAAAAGGGAAATAGCCTCAGACAAAACCTGGAAAGAAGCTTTCTATGAAACTACTCTGTGATATGTGTAATCATTTCACAGAGATAAAGGTTTCCTTACATTACACAGCTTGAAAACTGTCATGGACGGATCCAGGAAGGTATATGCGGGAGCACACTCAGGACTATGGTGAAGAAGGAAATATCTTCAGATAAAAACTGGAAAGAAGCTTTCTGTGAATCTGCTTTTTTCTATGTTTATTCTTCTCACATAGATGAAGCTTTCTTTACATTGTGCAGCTTGGAAACTCCCTTGTGCTTGGATCCACAAAGGGATATTTGGGATCATATTCAGACCTTAGGTAAAATAGGAAATAAAGTCAGATAAAAATTAGAGAGAAGCTTTCAGAGAAACTGCTTGGTGATGTGTGCATTCCACTCAGCGGGTTTTAATGTTCTTCTCATAAGGCACAGTTTGAACACTGTTCCTGTCACAACAAAAGCGTGATATTAGGAGCACATTGAAGACAATAGCAAAAAGTGAAATTACGTCCAATAAAAAACAAAAAGAATCACTCGCAGAAACTGCTCTCTGATGTGCCCATTCTTCTCACAGGGTTAAAGCTTACTCTACATTTCCCAATTTGAAAGTCAGCCTCTGAGGGTTCTGCAAAGGGAGAGTAAGTGGCAACCAGAGGCCTGTGTCTAGCAAGGAAATGTCTCAAATCGAAAATTGGAGAGAAGCATTCTGTGCAACTCTTTTGTGATGTTTGTGTTCATCTCAAAGAGTTAAATCATTCTTTGGATTGAGCAGTTTGAAATCACTGTTTCTGTGGAATCTGAGATAGGACATCTGGAAATGCTCTTTATAATACCCTGAAAGAGAAATAGCCTCAGAGAGAAACCAGAAGGAAGTTTTCTGTTAACCTGCTCTGTGTCATGTGAATTCCGCTCACACAGTTAAGGTTCTCTTTTCACTCAGCAGTATCATAACACTGTTTTTTGTTTACACTGCGAAAAGATATTCAGGAGCGATTTGAGGGTTATGGTGAGAAAGAAAACGTCTTCAGATAGAAGATGGAGAGAAGCTTTCAAAGGAGCTGCTTCCAGTCACATAAATATACCTTTCTTCTCCTAGAGGATTCCGGAATCCCTTTTGGAGAAAAAGATACCAAGAGACATTCGGGAGTATAGGGTCGGCTATGGTGAAAAAGGAAATATCCTCAGACAAACTTGGAAAGAAGATATAACTGAAACTGCTTCCTGTTAGATATATCTATTCATGTCACATGGCTCAAACCTTTCTTATGTTACACAGCTTGGAAACAAACTCATACACGAATCCGTGAAGGGACATACGGGAGGACATTCAAGCCTATGGTGAAAGAGGAGATATCTTCAGATAAAAACTGGATAGAAGCTTTCTGAGAAACTACTTGTGATGTGTGCATTCCGCTCAGCGAGTTATGCCTGTTTTCTCACAAGGCAGTATTTAAAAACTGTTCTTGTGTAACCGAAAAAGTGATATTTCTGAGCGCACTGAGGACTATGGCAAATAGTGAAATGTACTGCAATAAAATTGAGAAAGAAGTGTTCCAAGAATCTGATCTCTGATATGTGCATTCACGTCACAGAATTTATGCTCACTCTATGTCGCCCAGTTTCAAAATTTTGTCTTTGAATAAACTGTGAAGTGATATTTAGTGACGCCCAGAGGCTTATGGTGAGCAAGGAAACAACTTCCGATGAAACCTGCAGAGTAACTTTCTGAGCAACTGCTTTGTGATGTGTGTATTCGTCTCATAGATTTAAACCATTCTTCGGATTGAGCAGATCGAAATCGCTGTTTTTGTGGAATCTGATGAAAAGCATTTGGGAATGATCCTTAGAACATGGAGACAGAAATATCCTCAGGTAAAATCCAGAAGGAAGCTTTCTGTGAAACTACTCTGTGTTGTCTTAATTACTGTCGCTTAATTAAGCCTCACCTTACGTTGAGTAGTTTTGTAACACTGTATGTTTAGCGTGTGATGGTACATTCGGGAGCACTTTGATCCTTACGGTGAAAAAGGAAATATGTTCAGACCGAAACTGGAGAGAAGCTTTCCGAAGAACTGCTTTGTGACGTGCACATTCCACTCACAGAAATATATCTTTCTTCTCCTAGAGGATTCCTGAATCCCTTTTGGAGAAAAAGCTACCAAAAGACATTTGGGAGTACAGGGACGGCTATGGTGAAAAAGGAAACATCATCAAACAAACCTGGAGAGAATATTTCGGTGGAAACGTTCGTGTTAGATGTATCTACTCATCTTACATAGTTCAAACCTTTCTTATATTATGCAGTTTGGAAACTCCATCATGCACGAATCCACGAGGTGACATTTGGGAGCACATTCAGGCCTAAGGTGAAAGAGGTGATATCATCAGATAAAAACTGGAAAGAAGCTTTCTGAGAAACTACCTTGTGATGTATGCATTCCACTCAGGGAGTTATACCTCTTTTCTCCCAAGGCAGGCGTTGACCACTGTAACTGTGAAACTGAAACAGTGTTAGTTCGGAGCACATTGTGGACTATGGCAAATAGTGAAGTATACTGCAATAAAAACGAGAAAGAAGCGTTCCAAGAATCTGCTCCCTGATATGTGCATTCACTTCACAGAATTTATGCTTACTCTATGTTGCCCAGTTTCGAAATTCTGTCTTTGAGGAAACTGTGAAGGGATATTTAGTGGCACACAAAGGCTTGTGGTGAGCAAGGAAACATGTTCCGATGAAACCTGCAGAGTACCTTTCTGAGCAACTCCTTTGCGATGTGTGTATTCGTCTCATAGATTTAAACCATTCTTTGGATTGGGCAGACTGAAATCACTGTATTTGTGGAATCTGAGTAAGGACATTTGGGAATGATCCTTAGAACATGGAGAAAGAAATATCCTCAGGTAAAATGCAGAAGGAAGCTTTCTGTGAAACTACTCTGTGTCGTCCTAATTCCTCTTGCTTTGTTCAGACTCTCCTTACGTTGAGGAGTTTTATAACCCTGTGTATGTTTAGCGTGTGATGGGACAGTCGGGAGCACTTTGAGGCTTGCGATGAAAAAGGAAATATGTTCAGACCGAAAGTGGAGAGAAGCTTTCCGAGGAACTGCTTTGTGACATGTGCATTCCACTCACAGAAATATATCTTTCTTCTCCTAGAGGATTCCGGAATCCCTTTTGGAGAAAATGGTACCAAGAGACATGCGGGAGAATAGGGACAGTTATGGTAAAAAAGGAAATATCGTTAGACAAAACTGGAGAGAAGTTTTCTGTGGAACTGCTTCGTGTTAGATCTATCTATTCAACTCGCATTGTTCAATCCTTTCTTATATTACGTAGTTTGGAAACTCCATCATGCACGAATCTGTGAAGGGACATTCGGGAGCACATTCAGGCCTACGGTGAAAGAGGAGATATCTTCAGATAAAATATGGATAGAAGCTTTCTGAGAAACTACTTGTGAAGTATTCATTCTGCTTAGGGAATTCTACGTCTTTTCTCACAAGGCAGTTTTTAAACACTCCTCCTGTGTAATCGAAACAGTGATATTTTGGAGTGCGTTGAAGACTATGCCAAATAGTGAAATATACTGAAATAAAATCGAGTAAGAAGCATTCCAAGAATCTGCTTTCTGATATGTGCATTCACTTCACAGAATTTATGCTTACTCTATGTTTCCCAGTTTCAAAATTCTGTCTTTGAACCATCTGTGAAAGGATATTTAGTGATGCCTGGAGGCTTCTGGTGAGCAAGAAAACGTCTACCAATGAAACCTGCAGAGTAACATTCTGAGCAACTGCTTGGTGAAATGTGTATTCTTCCCATAGATTTAAACTGCTCTTTGGATTGAGCAGATTGAAATCTCTGTTTTTGTGGAATCTGAGGAAGGACACCTGGGAACAATCCTTAGAACGTGGAGAAAGAATTATCCTCTGGCAAAATCCAGAAGGAAGCTTTCTGTGAAACTACACTGTGTCATCTTAATTCCTCACGCTTAGTTAAGCTTCTCCTTATGTTGAGTAGTTTTATAACCCTGTGTATGTTTAGCATGTGATGGGACTTTCGGGAGCACTTTGAGGCTTACAGTGAAAAAGAATATATGTTCAGACTGAAACTGGAGAGAAGCTTCTGAAGAACTGATTTGTGATGTGTGCATCCACTCACAGTGTTATTCCTCTCTTCTCATACAACGACGGGAAAACCCTTTTGGGTAAACAGGTACCAGGTGATATGCGGGAGCTTGTTGATGCCAATGATGAAAAGGGAAATAGCCTCAGACAAAACCTGAGAGAAGCTTTCTAGGGAACTTCTCTGTGATATGTGAAATCATCTCACAGAGATAAAGGTTTCCTTACATTACACAGCCTGAAAACTGTCATGGACAGATCCACAAAGGGACTTCCGGGAGCACACTCAGGACTATGCTGAAAAAGGAAATATCTTCAGATAAAAACTGGAAAGAAGATTTCTTTGAATCTGCTTTTTATATGTTTATTCCTCTCACAAAGATGAAGCTTTCTTTACATTATGCAGCTTGGAAACTCCCTCCTGGATGGATACACGAAGGGATATTTGGGATCACATTCGGGCCTGTGGTCAAATAGGAAATAGAATCAGATAAAAACTGGAAAGAAGCTTTCTGAGAAACTGCTTGGTGATACGTGCATTCCACGCAGGGAGTTTTAATGTTCTTCTCATAAAGCACAGTTTGAACACTGTTGTTTTAAAACCAAAACGGTGATATTCGGAGCACATTGATGACTATGGCAAAAAGTAAAAAGTCGTCCAACAAAAAACAGAATGAAGCACTTGAAGAAACTGCTCTCTGACATGCCCATTCTTTTCACAGGCTTGAAGCTTACTCTACATTTCCCAGTTTTAAAGTCGGTCTCTGAGGATTGTGAGGGGATAGTAACTGGCAACTGGAGGCCTGTGTCGAACAAAAATGTCTCGCATAGAAAACTGGAGAGAAGCTTTCTGCACAACTCTTCTGTGATGTTTGTAGTCGTCTCAAAGAGGTAAATGATTGTTTGGATTGATAAGTTTGAAATCACTGTTTCTGTGGAATCTGAGAAAGGACTTTTGGAGACGCTCCTTAGAATATCCTGAAAAAGAAGTAACCTCAGAGAGAAACCAGAAGGAAGCTTTCTGTGAAACTTTTCTGTGTCACGTGAATTCTGCTCACACTGTTAAGCTTCTCTTTTCATTGAGCAGTATCATAACATTGTTTTCATTTAGACTACGAAGGGATATTCAGGAGTGATTTGAGTGTTAAGGTGAGAAAGGAAACGTCTTCAAATAGAAACTGGAGAGAAGATTTGTGAGGAGCTGCTTTGTGACGTGTGCATTCCTGTTACAGAAATATACCTTTTTCTCCTAGAGGATTGCGGAATCCTTTTGGAGAAAACGCTACCAAGAGACATTCGTGAGCACAGGGATGGCTACGGTGAAAAGGGAAATATCCTCAGACAAACCAGGAGAGAAGATTTCTGTGAAACTGCTTCATGTTAGATATATCAATTCATCTCGCATAGTTCAAACCTTTCTAATATTACACAGTGCGAAAACTCCATCATGCAGGAATCCGCGAAGGGACATTTGGGAGCACATTCATGTCTATGTTGAAAGTGGAGATACCTTCAAATAAAAACTGGATGGAAGGTTTCTGAAAAAACTACTTGTGATGTATGCCTTCCGTTCAGGGAGTTATGCCACTTTTCTCACAAGGCAGTGTTTAAACACTGTTCCTGTGTAACTGAAAAAGTGATATTTAGGAGCTCATTGAGGACTATGGCAAACAGTGAAATATACTGAAATAAAATCGAGAAAGAAGCGTTCCAAGAATCTGCTCTCTGATATGTGCATTCACTTTACAGAATTTATGCTTACTCTATGTTGCCCAGTTTTGAAATTCTGTCTTTGAAGAATCTGTGAAGGGATATTTAGTGATGCCTGGAGGCTTGTGGTGAGCAAGGAAACATCTTCCAATCGAACCTACAGAGTAAGTTTCTGAGCCACTGCTTTGCGATGTGTTTGTTTCCTAGATTTAAACCATTCTTTGGATTAATCAGATGAAAATCACTGTTTTTTGTAGAATTTGAGAAAGGACATTTTGGAAAGATCCTCTGAACATAGAGAAAGAAATATCCTCAGGTAAAATCCAGAAGGAAGCTTTCTGTGAAACCACCCTGTGTCGTCTTAGTTCCTTTCGCTTAGTTAAGCCTCTCCTTACGTTGAGTAGTTTTATAACCTTGTGTATGTTTAGCGTGTGATGGGACTTTCGAGAGCACATTGAGGCTCACGGTGTACTCACAGTGTTATTCCTGTCTTCTCATACAGAGGTGGGGAAACCCTTTTGGAGAAACAGGTACCAAGTAATATTCGGGAGCATGTTGATACCAATGATGAAAAGGGAAATAACCTCAGACAAAACCTGGAAAGAAGCTTTCTAGGAAACTACTCTGTGACATGTCTACTCATCTCCAATAGACAAGGGTTTCCTTATATAACACAACTTGAAAACTGTCATGGATGGATCCATGAAGAGACTTTCGGGAGCACACTCAGGACTGTGGTGAAAAAGGAAATATCTTCAGATAAAAACTGGAAAGAATCTTTCTGTGAATCTGCTTTATCTATGTTTATTCTTCTCACATAGATGAATCTTTCTTTACATTACGCAGCTTGGAAACTCCCTCGTGGATGGATCCACGAAGTGATATTTGGGATCACATTCGGGCCTATGGTCAAATAGGAAATAGAGTCAGATAAAAACTGGAGAGAAGCTTTATGAGAAACTGCTTGGTGATTTGAGCATTCCACTCAGGGAGTTATAATGTTCTTCTCATATGGCACAGTTTGAACATTCTTCCTGTAAAACCAAAAGAGTGATATTTGGAGCACAATGAGGACTATGACAAAAAGTGAAATGTCATCCAATAAAAAACACAAAGAAGCACAAGAAGAAACTGCTCTCTGACATGCCCATTCTTTTCACAGGGTTAAAGCTTACTGTGCATTTCCCAGTTTGAAAGTCGGCCTCTGAGGTTTCAGCGAAGGGATAGTAAAGGGCAACTGCAGGCCTGTGTCAAGCAAGGTAATGACTCTCATCGAAATTTGGAGAGAACCTTCCTGAGCAACTATTTTTTGATGTTTGTGTTCATCTAAAGGAGTTAAATCATCCTTTGGATTGAGCAGTTTGACATCATTGTTTCTGTGGAATCTGAGAAAGGACATTTGGAGACGCTCTTTAGAATATCCTGAAAAAGACATAACCTCAGAGAGAAAGCAGGAAGAAGCTTTCTGTGAACCTGCTCTGTGTCACGTGAATTCTGCTCACACAGTTAATCTTCTCTTTTCATTGAGCAGTATCATAACACAGTTTTTGTTTAGACTGCAAAGGAATATTCAGGAGAGATTTCAGGGTTACAGTGAGAAAGGAAACCTCTTCAGATAGAAACTGGAGAGAAGCTTTCTGAAGAGCTGCTTTGTGACGTGTGCATTCCACTCACATAAATATACCTATCTTAGCCTGGAGGATTCTGGAAACCCTCTTGGAGAAAAGCATTCAAGAGACATTCGGGAGTATAGGGATGGCTATGGTAAAAAAGGAAAAATCCTCAGACAAAACTGGAAAGAAGATTTCTCTGAAACGGCTTTGGGTTAGATATATCTATTCATCTCTCATAGTTCAAACCTTTCTAATATTACGCACTTTGGAAACTCTGTCATGCACGAATCCGCAAAGGGACATTCGGGAGAACATTCAGGCCTATGGTGAAAGAGGCGATATCTTCAGATAAAAACTGGATAGAAGCTTTCTGAGAAACTACTTGTGATATATGCATTCCTCTCAGGCAGTTATACCTCTTTTCTCACAGGGCAGTGTTTAAACACTGTACCTGTGTAACAGAAAAGTGATATTTCCAAGCACACTGAGGTCTATGCCAAATAGTGAAATATACTGAAATAAAACAAGAAAGAAGCGTTCCAGTTTTCTGCTCTCTGGTGTGTGCATTCACTTAACAGAATTTATGCTTGCTCTATGTTGCCCAGTTTCGAATTTCTGTCTTTGAAGAATCTGTGAAGGGAAATTTAGTGACTCCCGGAGGCTTGTGGTGAGCAAGGAACCACCTTCCGATGAATCGTTCAGAGTAACATTCTTAGCAACTGCTTTGTGATGTATGTATTTGTCTCATAGATTTAAACCGTTCTTCGGATTGAGCAGATTGAAATCCCTGTTTTCGTGGAATCTGAGGAAGGACATTTGGGAACAATCCTTAGAAAATGGAGAAAGAAATATCCTCAGGTAAAATCCAACATGGAAGCTTTCTGTGAAACTACTCTGTGACATCTGAATTCCTCTCGGTTAGTTAAGCCTCTCCTTACGTTG
The DNA here is from genome assembly GCF_002776525.5 of Piliocolobus tephrosceles. Lineage (NCBI taxonomy): Eukaryota > Metazoa > Chordata > Mammalia > Primates > Cercopithecidae > Piliocolobus > Piliocolobus tephrosceles. The sequence goes on along the minus strand of NC_045451.1, from coordinate 25,212,887 downwards.
AGTCATTTTATAACCCAGTGTATGTTTAGCGTGTGATGGGACATTCGGGAGCACTTTGAGGCTTATGATGAAAAAAAAATATGTTCAGACTGAAAATGGAGAGAAGCTTTCCGAGAAACTGCTTTGTGACATGTGCATTCCACTCACAGTGTTATCCCTCTCTTCTCATACGGCGTCGAGGAAACCCTTTTGGAGAAACAGGTACCAGGTGATATTCGGGAGCACATTGATGCCGATGATGAAAAGGGACATAGCCTCAGACAAAACAAGAAGAAGCTTTCTAGGAAACTACTCTCTGATATGTGTAATCATCTCACATAGATAAAAGTTTCCTTACATTATACAGCTGGAAAACTGTCATGGGCGGATCCACAAAGAGACTTCCTGGAGCACACTCAGGAGTATGGTGAAAAAGGAAATATCTTCAGATAAAAACTGGAAAGAATCTTTCTGTGAATCTGCTTTATTCTATGTTTATTCTTCTCACATAGATGAAGCTTGTTTTACATTATGCAGCTTGGAAACTCCCTCGTGGATGTATCCACGAAGGGATACTTGGGATCACATTCGGGCTTATGGTCAAATAGCAAATAGAGTCAGATACAAACTGGAGAGAAACTTTCTGAGAAACTGCTTGGTGATATGTGTATTCCACTCAGGAAGTTTTAATATTCTTCTCATAAGGCACAGTTTGAACACTGTTCTTGTAAAACCAAGAAAGTGATATTTGGAGCACATTGAAGACTTTGGCAAAAAGTGAAATGTCGTCCAATAAAAAACAGAAAGAAGCACTCGAAGAAACTGCTCTCTGACATGCCCATTCTTTTCACAGGGTTAAAGCTTACTCTACATTTCCCAGTTTGAAAGTCAGCCTCTGAGGTTTCTGCGAAGGGATGGTAAGTGGCAACTGGAGGCTTGTGTCGAGTAAGGAAATGTCTCCCATGGAAAATTGGAGTGAAGCTTTCTGCGCAACACTTTTGTGATGTTTGTGTTCATCTCAAAGGGTTAAATCATTCTTTGGATTGAGCAGTTTGAAATCACTGTTTCTGTGGAATCCGAGAAAGGACATTTGCAGACGCTCTTTAGAATATCCTGAAAAAGACATAACCTCAGACTGAAACCAGAAGGAAACTTTCTGTGAAGCTGCTCTGTGTCACGAGAATTCCACTCACACAGTTAAGCTTCTCTTTTCAATGGACAGTATCATAATACTGTTTTGGTTTAGACTGCAAAGGAATATTCAGGAGCAATTTGAAGGTTATGGTTAGAAAGGAAACGTCTTCAGATAGAAACTGGGGAGAAGCTTTCTGAGGAGCTGCTTTGTGACCAGTGCATTCCACTCAGACAAATATACCTTTCTTCTCCTAGAGGATTCCGGAATCCCTTTTGGACAAAAAGCTACCAGGAGACATTCAGGAGTATTGAGACAGCTGTGGTGAAAAAGGAAATATCCTCTGACAAAACTGGAAAGAAGATTTATGTGAAACCGCTTCATGTTAGATATATCTATTCATCTCTCATAGTTCAAACCTTTCTTTTATTACGCAGTTTGGAAATTCCGTCATGCACGAATCTGTGAAGGAACATTCGGGAGCGCATTGAGGCCTATGGTGGAAGAGGAGTTATCATAAGATAAAAACTGGATAGAAGCTTTCTGAGAAACCACTTGCGATGCATGGTTTCAACTCAGGTAGTTATACCTCTTTTCTCACAAAGCAGTGTTTAAACATTGCTCCTTTGTAACTGAAAAATTGATATTTGGCTGGGCACTGAGGACTATGGCAAATCGTGAAATATACTGAAATATAATTGAGAAAGAAACGTTCCAAGAATCTGCTCTCTGCTATATGCATTCATTTCAGAGAATTTATGCTTACTTTATGTTGCCCAGTTTCGAAATTCTGTCTTTGAAAAATTTGTGAAGGGATATTTAGTGACACCCGGAGGCTTCTGGTGAGCAAGGAAACATCTTCTGATGAAACCTGCAGAGTAACTTTCTGAGCAACTACTTTGCAATGTGTGTATTCGTCTCATAGATTTAAACCATTTTTGGGAGGAAGATGGCCGCATAGGAACAACTCCAGTCTCCAACTCCCAGCGCGAGCGACACAGAAGACCAGTGATTTCTGCATTTTCATCTGAGGTACTGTGGTCATCTCACTCGGGAGTGCCGGACAATCGGTGCTGGTAAGCTGCTTCAGCCTGACCAGCGAGAGCTGATTCAGGTCGAGGCATTGCCTCACCTGGGAAGCGCAAGGGGGAAGGAAGTCCCCTTTCCTAGCCAGGGGAACTGAGAAACACAACACCTGGAAAATAGGGAAACTCCCACCCCAAAACTGAGATGTCAGCAAACCAGCACACCAGGAGAATATATCCCACACCTGACCGGGAGGGTCCCACACCCACGGAGCCTCCCTCCTTGCTAACACAGCAGTCTGCGGTGATCTAACCGCAAGGCAGCAGCGAGGCTGGCGGAGGGGCACTCACCATTGCTGAGGCTTAAGTAGGTAAACAAAACCACTGAGAAGCTCGAACTGGGTGGAGCTCACAGCAGCACAAGGAAACCTGCCTGTCTCTGTAGACTGCACCTCTGGGGACATGGCACAGCTAAAAAACAACAGGGGAAGCAGCAGAGGCCTGCGCAGACGCGAACGACTCAGTCTGACAGTTTTGAAGACAGCAGTGGATATCCCAACACGGAGGTTGAGATCTGAGAACGGACAAAGTGCCTGCTCAAGTGGGTCCCTGACCCCTGAGATGCCTAACTGGGAGACATCCCCCACTAGGGACAGTCTGACACCCCACACCTCACAGGGTGGAGTACACCCCTGAGAGGAAGCTTCCAAAGCAAGAATCAGACAGGTACACTCACTGTTCAGCAATATTCTATCTTCTGCAGTCTCTTATGCTGACACCCAGGCAAACACGGTCTGCAGTGACCTCAAGCAATCTACAACACACCTACAGCTATAGCAACTGACTCGATCAACTGGAGGAAAGAGTATCAGCGATTGAGGATCAAATGAATGAAATGAAGCGAGAAGAGAAACCAAAAGAAAAAAGAAGAAAAAGAAATGAACAAAGCCTGCAAGAAGTATGGGATTATGTAAAAAGACTAAATCTACGTCTGATGGGAGTGCCTGAGTGTGAGCGGGAGAATGGAACCAAGTTGGAAAACACACTTCAGGGTATCATCCAGGAGAACTTCCCCAACCTAGTAGGGCAGGCCAACATTCAAATTCAGGAAATACAGAGAACACCACAAAGATATTCCTCCAGAAGAGCAACTCCAAGACACATAATTGCCAGATTCACCAAAGTTGAAATGAAGGAAAAAATCTTAAGGGCAGCCAGAGAGAAAGGACGGGCAACCCACAAAGAGAAGCCCATGAGACTAACAGTAGATCTCTCGGCAGAAACTCTACAAGCCAGAAGAGAGTGGGGGCCAATATTCAACGTTCTTAAAGAAAAGAATTTTAAACCCAGAATTTCATATCAGGCAAAACTAAGTTTCATCAGTGAAGGAGAAATAAAATCCTTTACAGATAAGCAAATGCTTAGAGATTTTCTCACCACCAGGCCTGCCTTACAAGAGACCCTGAAGGAAGCCCTAAACATGGAAAGGAACAACCGGTACCAGCCATTGCAAAAACATGCCAAAATGTAAAGATCATCGAGGCTAGGAAGAAACTGCATCAACTAATGAGCAAAATAACGAGTTAATATCATAATGGCAGGATCAAGTTCACACATAACAATATTAACCTTAAATGTAAATGGACTAAATGCTCCAATTAAAAGACACAGACTGGCAAACTGGATAAAGAGTCAAGACCCATCAGTCTGCTGCATTCAGGAGACCCATCTCACATGCAGAGATATACATAGGCTCTAAAGAAAGGGATGGAGGAAGATCTACCAAGCAAATGGAGAACAAAAAAAAAAAAAAAGAAGGGGTTGCAATCCTAGTCTCTGATAAAACAGACTTTAAACCATCAAAGTTCAAAAGAGACAAAGAAGGCCATTACAAAATGGTAAGGGATCAATTCAACAGGAAGAGCTAACTATCCTAAATATATATGCACCCAACATAGGAGCACCCAAATTCATAAAGCAAGTCCTTAGAGACTTACAAAGAGACTTAGACTCCCACACAATAATAATGGGAGACATCAACACTCCACTGTGAATATTAGACAGAAAACGATACAGAAAGTTAACAAGGATATCTAGGAATTAAACTCATCTCTGCACCAAGCAGACCTAATAGACATCTATAGAACTCTCCACCCCAAGTCAACAGAATATACA
>NC_045451.1:25175467-25208476 GCF_002776525.5 Piliocolobus tephrosceles | reverse complement strand
TTTTGGAGGGTTTTTTGTGTCTCTATCTCCTTCAGTTCTGCTCTGATCTTAGTTATTTCTTGCTTTCTGCTAGCTTTTGAATGTGTTTGCTCTTGCCTCTCTAGTTCTTTTAATTGTGATGTTAGAGTGTCAATTTTAGATCTTTCCTGCTTTCTCTTGTGGGCATTTAGTGCTATAAATTTCCCTCTACACACTGCTTTAAATGTGTCCCAGAGATTCTGGTATGTTGTATTTTTGTTCTCACTGGTTTCAAAGAACATCTTTATTTCTGCTTTCATTTCGTTATGTACCCAGTAGTCATTCAGGAGCAGGTTGTTCAGTTTCCATGTAGTTGAGCGGTTTTGATTGAGTTTCTTAGTCCTGAGTTCTAGTTTGATTGCATTGTGGTCTGAGAGACAGTTTGCTATAATTTCTGTTCTTTTACATTTGCTGAGGAGTGCTTTACTTCCAATTATGTGGTCATTTTTGGAGTAAGTGTGATGTGGTGCTGAGAAGAATGTATATTCTGTTGACTTGGGGTGGAGATTTCTATAGATGTCTATTAGGTCCGCTTGGTGCAGAGATGAGTTCAATTCCTGGATATCCTTGTTAACTTTCTGTCTCGTTGATCTGTCTAATGTTGACAGTGGAGTGTTGAAGTCTCCCATTATTATTGTATGGGAGTCTAAGTCTCTTTGTAAGTCTCTATGGACTTGCTTTATGAATCTGGGTGCTCCTGTATTGGGTGCATATATGTTTAGGATACTTAGCTCTTCCTGTTGAATTGATCCCTTTACCATTTTGTAATGGCCTTCTTTGTCTCTTTTGAACTTTGATGGTTTAAAGTCTGTTTTATCAGAGACTAGGATTGCAACCCCTGCTTTTTTTTTGTTCTCCATTTGCTTGGTAGATCTTCCTCCATCCCTTTATTTTGAGCCTATGTATGTCTCTGCATGTGAGATGGGTCTCCTGAAGACAGCAGACTGGTGGGTCTTGACTCTTTATCCAGTTTGCCAGTCTGTGTCTTTTAATTGGAGCATTTAGTCCACTTACATTTAAGGTTAATATTGTTATGTGTGATCTTGATCCTGCCATTATGATATTAACTGGTTATTTTGCTCATTAGTTGATGCTGTTTCTTCCTAGCCTCGATGGTCTTTACATTTTGGCATGTTTTTGCAATGGCTGGTACTGGTTGTTCCTTTCCATGTTTAGGGCTTCCTTCAGGTCTCTTGTAAGTTAGGCCTGGTGGAGACAAAATCTCTAAGCATTTGCTTATCTGTAAAGGATTTTATTTCTCCTTCACTTATGGAACTTAGTTTGGCTGGATATGAAATTCTGGGTTGAAAATTCTTTTCTTTAAGAACGGTGAATATTGGCCCCCACTCTCTTCTGTCTTTAGAGTTTCTGCCGAGAGATCTGCTGTTAGTCTGATGGGCTTCCCTTTGTGGGTAACCTGACCTTTGTCTCTGGCTGCCCTTAAGATTTTTTCCTTCATTTCAACTTTGGTGAATCTGGCAATTATGTGTCTTGGAGTTGCTCTTCTGGAGGAGTATCTTTGTGGCGTTCTCTGTATTTCCTGAATTTGAATGTTGGCCTGCCCTGCTAGATTGGGGAAGTTCTCCTGGATGATATCCTGAAGAGTGTTTTCCAACTTGATTCCATTTTCCCCCTCACTTTCAGGCACCCCAATCAGACGTAGATTTGGTCTTTTTACATAATCCCATACTTCTTGCAGGCTTTGTTCATTTCTTTTTCTTCTTTTTTCTTTGGTTTCTCTTTTCGCTTCATTTCATTCATTTGATCCTCAATCGCTGATACTCTTTTTTCTAGTTGATCGAGTCGGTTACTGAAGCTTGTGCATTTGTCATGTGTTTCTCGTGTCATGGTTTTCATTCTGTCATTTCGTTTATGACCATCTCTGCATTAATTAGTCTAGCTGTCAATCCTTCCACTATTTTTTCAAGATTTTTAGTTTCTTTGTGCTGGGTACGTAATTCCTCCTTTAGCTCTGAGAGGTTTGATGGACTGAAGCCTTTTCTCTCATCTCGTCAAAGTCATTCTCTGACCCACTTTGATCCGTTGTTGGCGATGTGCTGTGCTCCTTTGCAGGGGGAGATGCACTTTTATTTTTTGAATATCCAACTTTTCTGCCCTGCTTTTTTCCCATCTTCGTGGTTTCATCTGTCTCTGGTCTTTGATGATGGTGACGTACTGATGGGGTTTTGGTATAGGTGTCCTTCCTGTTTGATAGTTTTCCTACTGACAGTCAGGACCCTCAGCTATAGGTCTGTTGGAGATTGCTTGAGGTCCACTCCAGACCCTGTTTGTCTGGGTATCAGCAGCAGCGTTTGCAGAAGATAGAATATTGCTGAGCAGCGAGTGCACCTGTCTGATTCTTGCTTTGGAAGCTTCCTCTCAGGGGTGTACTCCACCCTGTGAGGTGTGGGGTGTCAGACTGCCCCTAGTGGGAGATGTCTCCCAGTTAGGCTAGTTGGGGGTCAGGGACCCACTTGAGCAGGCAGCCTGCCCCTTCTCAGATCTCAATCTCCGTGTTGGGAGATCCACTGCTCTCTTCAAAGCTGTCAGACAGAGTCGTTTGCGTCTGCACAGGCCTCTTCTGCTTCCCCTGTTTTTTTTTAGCTGTGCCCTGTCCCCAGAGGCGGAGTCTACAGTGATAGGCAGGTTTCCTTGAGCTGCTGTGAGCTCCACCCAGTTCGAGCTTCCCAGCGGCTTTGTTTACCTGCTTAAACCTCAGCAATGGCAGTCGCCCCTCCCCCAGCCTCGCTGCTGCCTTGCCGTTAGATTGCCACAGACTGCTGTGTTAGCAAGGAGGGAGGCTCCGTGGGCGTGGGACCCTCCCGGCCAGGTGTGGGATATATTTTCCTTGTGTGCCGGTGTGATTACAGCACACTATTGGGGTGGGAGTTTCCCTATTTTCCAGGTGTTGTGTGTCTCAGTTCCCCTGGCTAGGAAACGGGACTCCCTTCCCCCTTGCGCTTCCCAGGTGAGGCGATGCCTCGCCGTGCATCAGCTCTCGCTGGTCAGGCTGCAGGAGCTGACCAGCACCAATCGTCCAGCATTCCCGAGTGAGATGACCCCAGTACCTCAGTTGAAAATGCAGAAATCACCAGTCTTCTGTGTCGCTCGCGCTGGGAGATGGAGACTGGAGCTGTTCCTATTCGTCCATCTTGCTCCGCCCCCTGCCGATTCTTTTCACAGGGTTAATGCTTACTCTATATTTCCCAGTTTGAAAGTGGCTTCTGAGGGTTCTACGAAGGGATAGTAAGTGGCAACCGGAGGCCTGTGTCAAGCAAGGAAATGTCTCCCATTGAAAATTGGAGAGAAGCTTTCTGCGCAACCCTTTTGTGATGTTTGTATTCATCCCAAAGAGTAAAATCATTCTTTGAATTGAGCAGTTTTAAATCACTGTTTCTGTGGAAACTGAGAAAGGACATGGGGAGACGCTCTTTAGAATATCTTGAAAAAGTAATAACCTCAGACAGAAACCAGAAGGAAGATTTCTGTGAAACTGCTCTGTGTCACGTGAATTCTGCTCAAACAGATAAGTTTCTGTTTTCATTGAGCAGTATCATAACACTATTTTTGTATAGACTGCAAAGAGATATTCAGAAGCCATTTGAGGGTTACGTTGAGGAAGAAAACGTCTTCAGATAGAAACTGGAGAGAAGCTTTCTGAGGAGCCGCTTTGTGACCTGTGCATTCCAGTCACAGAAATATACCTTTCTTCTCCTAGAGGATTCCGGAATCCCTTTTGAAGAAAAAGCTACCAAGAAACATTCGGGAGTTTAGGGAAGGCTATGGTGAAACAGGAAATATCCTCAGAAAAAACTGGAAAGAAGATTTCTGTGAAACTGCTTCGTGTTAGAAATATCTGTTCATCTCACATAGTTCAAACCTTTCTTATATTACACAGTTTGAAATCTCCGTCATGCACGAATCCGTGAAGGGACATTTGGGAGGACTTTCAAGCCTATGGTGAAAGAGGAGACATCTTCAGATAAAAACTGGATAGAAGTTTCTGAGAAACTACTTGTGATGCCTGCATTCCGCTCAGGGAGGTAAGCATCTTTTCTCAGAAGGCAGTGTTTAAACACTGCTCCTGTGTAACCGAAAAGTGATATTTCTGAGCACACTGAGGACTATGGCAAATAGTGAAATATACTGCAATAAAATCGAAAAAGAAGCATTCCAGGAATATGCTCTCTGATATGTGCATTCACTTCACAGAATTTATGCTTCCTCTATGTTACCTTGTTTCGAAATTCTGTCTTTGAAGAATCTGTGAAGGGATTTTTAGTGATGCCCAGAGGCTTGTGGTGAGCAAGGAAACATCTTCCAATGAAACCTGCAGAGTAACTCTCTGAGCAACTGCTTTGCGATGTGTTTATTTGTTTCCTAGATTTAAACTGTTCTTTGGATTAATCAGATGAAAATCACTGTTTTTGTGGAATCTGAGGAAGTACATTTGGGAACGATCCTCAGAACATGGAGAAAGAAATATCCTCAGGTAAAATCCAGAAGGAAGCTTTCTGGGAAAGTACTCTCTGTCGTCTTAATTCCTCTCTCTCAGTTAAGCCTCTCCTTACGTTGAGTAGTTTTATAACCCTGTGTATGTTTAGCGTGTGATGGAACATTCGGGAGTACTATGAGGCTTACGGTGAAAAATGAAATGTGTTCAGACCCAAAGTGGTGAGAAACTTTCCGATGAACTGCTTTGTGACGTGTGCATTCCACTCACAGTGTTATACCTCTCTTCTCATACAGCATCGGTGAAACCCTTTTGGAGAAACAGGTACCAAGTGATATTCGGGAGCATGTTGATGCCGATGATGAAAAGGGAAATAGCCTCAGACAAAACCTGGAAAGAAGCTTTCTAGGAAACTAGTTTGTGATATGTGTAATCATCTCACAGAGATAAAGGTTTCCTTACACTACACAGGTTGAAAACTGTGATGGACCGATCCCCAAAGAGACTCTCGTGAGCATGCTCAGGACTATGGTGAAAAAGGAAATATCTTCAGATAAAAACTGGAAAGAAGCTTTCCGTGAATCGGCTTTTTTCTATGTTTATTTTTCTCACATAGATGAAGCTTTCTTTACATTACGCAGCTTGGAAACTCCCTCGTGGAAGGATCCATGAAGGGATATATGGGATCACATTCGGAACTATGGTCAAATAGGAAACATAGTCAGATAAAAACTGGAGAGAAGCTTTCTGAGAAACTGCTTGGTGATATGTGCATTCCACTCAGGGTGTTTTAACTTTCTTCTCATAAGGCCCAGTTTGAACACTGTTCCTGTAAAACCAAAAGAGTGATATTCGGAGCATATTGAAAACTATGGCAAAAAGTGAAATATCGTCCAATAAAAAACAGGAAGAAGCACTCAAAGAAACTGCTCTCTGACATGTCCATTCTTTTCACAGGGTTAAAGCTTACTCTAGATTTCCCAGTTTCAAAGTCGGTCTCTGAGGGTTCTGCGAAGGGATAGTAAGTGGCAACCGGAGGCCTGTGTTGAGGAAGGAAACGTCTCCCATCGAAAATTCGAGAGAAGCTTTCTGTGCAAGTCTTTTGTGATGTTTGTATTCATATCAAAGAGTTAAATCATCCTTTGGAGTGAGCAGTTTGTCTGCAAACCTGAGAAAGGACATTTGGAGACACTCTATAGAATATCCTAAAAAAGAAATAACCTCAGAGAGAAACCAGAAGGAAGTTTTCTGTGAAACTGCTCTGTGATATGTGAAATCATCTCACAGAGATAACGGTATCCTTACATTACACAGCGTGAAAACTGTCATGGATGGATCCACGAAGGGACTTTCAGGAGCACACTCATGACTATGGTGAAAAAGGAAATATCTTCAGATAAAAACTGCAAAGAAGCTTTCTGTGAATTTGCTTTTTTATGTGTTTATTCCTCTCACATAGATGAAGCTTTCTTTATATTACGCAGCTTGGAAACTCCCTCGTGGATGGATCCACAAAGGGATATTTTGGATCACATTTGGGCCTATGGTCAAATAGGAAACAGAATCGGATAAAAACTGGTGAGAAGCTTTCTGAGAAACTGCTTGGTGATACGTGCATTCCACTCAGGGAGATTTAATGTTCTTCTCATGAGGCACAGTTTCAACACTGTTCATGTAACACCAAAAGAGTGATATTCGGAGCACATTGAAGACTATGGCGAAAAGTGAAATGTCGTCCAGTAAAAAACAGAAAGAAGCACTCGAAGGAACTGCTCTCTGACATGCTTATTCTTTTCACAGGGTTAAAACTTACTCTATATTTCCCAGTTTCAGAATTTACTCTATATTTCCCGACTTCAGAAAGTCGGCCTCTGAAGGTTCTGTGAATTGATAGTAAGTGTCAACCGGAGGCCTGTGTTGAGAAAGTTAATGTCTCCCATAGAAAATTGGAAAGAAGCTTTCTGCGCAACTCTTCTGTGATGTTTGTACTCATCTCAAAGACTTAAATCATTCTTTGGATTGAGCAGTTTGAAATCACTGTTTCTGTGGAATCTGAGAAAGGACATTTAGAGATGCTTTTTAGAGTATCCTGAAAAAGAAATAACCTCAAAGAGAAACCAGAAGGAAGCTTTCTGTGAAACTGTTCTGTGTCACGTGAATTCCGCTGACACAGTTACACATCTCTTCTCATTGAGCAGAATCATAACACTGTTTTTGTTCACACTGTGAAAGGATGTTCAGGAGCACTTTGAGGATTACAGTTAGAAAGGAAAAGTCTTCAAACAGAAACTGGAGAGAGCTTTCAGAGGAGCTGCTTTGTGACGTGGGCATTCCACTCACAGAAATATACCTTTCTTCTCCCAGAGGATTCCAGAATACCTTTTGGAGAAAAAGCTACCAAGAGACATTTGGGAGTATAGGGATGGCTATGGTGAAAAAGGAAATATCCTGATACAAAACTGGATGGTAGATTTCTGTGAAACTGCTTCGTGTTAGTTATATCTATTCATCTTGCATAGTTCAAACCTTTCTTATATTATGCAGTTTGGAAACTCCGTCATGCACGAATCTGCAAAGGGACATTTGGGAGGACATTCAGGCCTATGGTGAAAGAGGAGATATCTTCAGATAAAACCTGGATAGAAGCTTTCTGAGAAACTACTTGTGATGTATGCATTCCACTCAGAAAGCTATACTTCCTTTCTCAAAAGGCTGTGTTTAAACACTGTTCCTGTGTAACCGAAAAAGTGATATTTCAGAGTGCACTGAGGACTATGGCTAATAGTGAAATACACTGAAATAAAATTGAGAAAGAAGGGTTCCAGGAATCTGGTCTCTGATATGTGCATTCACTTCACAGAATTTATGCTTACTCTATGTTGACCAGTTTCGAAATTCTGTCTTTACAGAATCTGTGAAGGGATATTTAGTGTCGCCAGGAGGCTTGTCGTGAGCAGGGAAACATCTTCCGATGAGACCTGAAAAGTAACTTTCTTAGCAACTGCTTTGCGATGTGTGTATTCGTCTCGTAGATTTAAACCATTCTGTGGATTGAGCAGATTAAAATCACTGTTTTTGTGGAATCTGAGGAAGGACATTTGGGAGCGGTCCCTGGAACATGTAGAAGGAAATATCCTCAGGTAAAATCCAGAAGAAAACTTTCATTGAAACTACTTTGTGTCATCTTAATTCTTCTCGCTTAGCTAAGCCTCTCCTTACGTTGTTAGCTTAATAACATTGTGTATATTTAGCGTGTGATGGGACATTCGGGAGCACTTTGAGGCTTACGGGGAAAAAGGAAATATGTTCAGACCGAAACTGGAGAGAAGCTTTCCGAGGAAATGCTTTGTGACGTGTGCATTCCACTCACAGTGTTATACCTCTCTTCTCATACAGCGTCGGGGAAACTCTTTTGTAGAAACAGGTTCCAAGTGATATTCGGGAGCATGTTGATACCGAAGATGAAAAGGGAAATAGCCTCTGACAAAACACGGAAAGAAGCTTTCTAGGAAACTACTCTGTGATATGTGTAATCATCTCACAGAGATAAAGGTTTCCTTACATTACACAGCTTGAAAACTTTCATGGACGGATCCACGAAGGGACTTTCGGGAGCACACTCAAGACTATGGTGTAAAAGGAAATATCTTCCAATTAAAACTGGAAAGAAGCTTTCTGTGAATCTGCTTTTTTCTATGTTTATCCCTCTCACATAGATGAAGGTTTGTTTACATTATGCAGCTTGGAAACTCCCTTGTGAATGGATCCACAAAGGGATATTTGGGATCACATTCGGGCCTATGGTTGAATAGTAAATATAGTCAGATAAAAACTGGAGAGAAACTTCTGAGAAACTGTTTGGTGATGTGTGCATTCCACTCAGGATGTTTTAATGTTCTTCTCATAAGGCACAGTTTGAACACTGTTCTTGTAAAACCAAAAGAGTGCTATTCGGAGCACATTGAAGACTATGGCAAAAAGTGTAATGTCGTCCAAAGAAAACAGAAAGAAGCACTCGAGGAAACTGCTCTCTGACATGAACACTCTTTTCACAGGATTAAAGCTTACTCTACATTTCCCAGTTTGAATGTCGGCCTCTGAAGTTTCTGCGAAGGGATAGTAAGTGTCAACCGGAGGTCTGTGTCGTGCAAGGAAATGTCTCCCATCGAAAATTGGAGAGAAGCTTTATGCGCAACTCTTTCGTGATGTTTGTTTTCATCTCAGAGAGTTAAATCATTGTTTGGTTTGAGCAGTTTTTAAATCACTGTTTCTGTGGAATCTGAGAAAGGACATTTGGAGATGCTCTTTAGAATACCCAGAAAAAGATATAACCTCAGGAAGAAACCAGAAGGAAGCTTTCTGTGAACATGCTCTGTGTCACGTGAATTCTGCGCACACAGTTAAGCTTCTGTTTTCATTGAGAAGTATCATAAAACTGTTTTTGTTTACACTGTGAAGGGATATTCGGGAGTCATGAGGGTTACCCAGAGAAAGGAAACGTTTTCAGATAGGTACTGGAGAGAAGCTTTCTGAGGAGCTGCTTTGTGACGTGTGCATTCCACTCACAGAAATATACCTTCCTCCTCCTAGAGAATTCGATAATCCCTTTTGGAGAAAAAGCTACCAAGAGACATTCGGGAGTATAGGGACGACTATGGTGAAAAAGGAAATATCCTCAGTCAATAAATGGAAAGATTTCTGTGAAACTGCTTCGTGTTAGATACATCTATTCATCTCACATAGTTCAAACCTTTCTTGTATTATGCAGTTTGGAAACTCCATCATGAAGGGATCTGCGAAGGGACATTCGGGAGCACATCTTGGCCTTTGGTGAAGGAGGAGATATCATCAGATAAAAATTGGAAAGACGCTCTCTGAGAAACTACTTTGTGATGTATGCATTCCACTCAGAGAGTTATACCTCTTTTCTCACAAGGCAGGGGTTGAACACAGTACCTGTGAAACCGAAACAGCGATTTTTTGGAGCACAGTGAGGACTATGGCGAATAGTGAAATATACTGAAATAAAATCGAGAGAGAAGCGTTCCAACAATCTGCTTTCTGATATATGCATTCACATCACAGAATTTATGCTTATTCTATGTTGCCCAGTTTCGAAATTCTGTCTTTGAAGAATCTGTGAAGGGATATTTAGTGACGCCTGGAGGATTGTGGTGAGCAAGGAAACATCTTCCCATGAAACCTGCGGAGTAACTTCCTGGGCAACTGTTTTGCGATGTGTGTATTCGTCTCATAGATTTAAACTGTTCTTTGGATTGAGCAGATTGAAATCACTGTTTTTGTGGAATCTGAGGAAGGACATTAGGGAACGATCCTTAGAACATGGAGAAATAAATATCCTCAGGTAAAATCCAGAAGGAAGATTTCTGTGAAACTATTCTGTATCGTCTTAATTCCTCTAGCATAGTTAAGCCTCTCCTTACGTTGAGTAGTTTTATAACCCTTTGTATGTTTAGCGGGTGATGGGACATTCAGGAGCACTTTGAGGCTTCCGGTGAAAAAACAAATATATTCAGACCGAAACTGGAGAGAAGCTTTCCGAGGAACTGCTTTGTGACGTTTGCATTCCACTCACAGTGTTTTCCCTCTCTTCTCATACAGCGTCGAGGAAACACTTTTGGAGAAACAAGTACCAAGTGATATCCGGGTGCATGTTGTTGCCGATGATGAAAAGGGAAATAGCCTCAGACAAAACACGGAAAGAAGCTTTCTAAGAAACTACTCTGTGATATGTGTAATCAGCTCACATAGATAAAGGTTTCCTTACATTACACAGCTTGAAAACTGTCATGGACGGATCCACGAAGGGACTTTCGGGAGCACATTGAGGACTATGGTGAAAAAGGAAATATCTTCAGATAAAAACTGGAAAGAAGCTTTCTGTGAATCTGCTTTTTTCTATGTTTATTCTTCTCACATAGATGAAGCTTTCTTTACATTTTGCAGCTTGGAAACTCCCTCGTGGATGGATCCAAGAAAGGATATTTGGGATCACATTGGGGCTTAGGGGCAAATAGGAAATATAGTCAGATAAAGAGTGGAGAGAAGCTTTCTGAGAAACCGCTTGATGATGTGTGCATTCCACTCAGGGGGTTTTAATGTTCTTCTCAAAAGGCACAGTTTGAACACTGTTCCTCTAAAACCAAAGGAGTGATATTGGGAGCATATTGAAAACTATGGCAAAAGATGAAATGTCGTCCAATAAAAAATAGAAAGAAGCACTCGCCGAAACTGCTCTCTGACGTGGTCATTCTTTTCACAGGGTTAAAGCTTACTGTACATTTCCAAGTTTGTATATCAGCCTCTGAGGGTTCTGCGAAGGGATAGAAAGTGGCAACCGGAGGTCTGTGTTGACAAGGAAATGTCTCCCATCGAAAATTGGAGAGAAGCTTTCTGCGCAACTGTTCAGTGATGTTTGTGTTCATCTCAAAGAGTTAAATCATTCTTTGGATTGAGCAGTTTGAAATCACTGTTTCTGTGGAATCTGAGAAAGGACATTTGGAGACACTCTTTAGAATATCCTGAAAAATACATAACCTCAGAGAGAAACCAGAAGGAAGCTTTCTGTGAACCTGTTCTGTGTCACGTGAATACGCTCACACAGTAAAGCTTCTCTTTTCATTGAGCAGCATCATAACACTGTTTTTGTTTAGACTGTGAAGAGATATTCAGGATCGATTTGAGGGTTACGGTGAGAAAGGAAACGTCTTCAGAGAGAAACTGGGGAGAAATTTTCTGAGGAGCTGCTTTGTGACGTGTGCATTCCACTCACAAAAATATGCCTTTCTTCTCCTAGAGGATTCTGAAATCCCTTTTGGAGAAACAGATTCCAAAAGACTTTTGGGAGTATAGGGACAGCTATGGTGGAAAAGGAAATATCCTCAGACATAACTGGAAAGAAGATTTCTGTGAAAATGCTTCATGTTAGATATATCGTTTCATCTCGCATAGTTCAAACCTTTCTTATATTATGCAGTTTGGGATCTCCGTCATCCATGAATCCACGAAGGGACTTTTGGGAGCACATTCAGGCCTATGGTGAAATAGCAGATATCTTCAGATAAAAACTGGATAGAAGCTTTCTGACAAACTACTTGTGATGTATGCATTCTGCTAAAGGAGTTACACCTCTTTTCTCACAAGGCAGTGTTTAAACACTAGTTCTGTGTAACCAAAAATGTGACATTTCAAAGCACATTGTGGACTATGGCAAATAGTGAAATATACTGAAATAAAATCGAGAAAGAAGCCTTCCAAGAATCTGCTCTCTGATATGTGCATTCACTTCACAGAATTTATGCTTACTCTATGTTGCCCAGTTTCGAAACTCTGTCTTTGAAGAATCTGTGAAGGGATATAAAGTGACGCCCGGAGGCTTGTGGTGAACAAGGAAACATCTTCCAGTGATACCTGCAGAGTAACCTTCTCAGCAACTGCTTTACAATGTGTGTATTCGTCTCATAGAATTAATCCTTTCTTTGGATTGAGTAGATTGAAATCACTATTTTTGTGGAATCTGAGGAAGGACTTGGGAACAATCCTTAGAACATGAAGAAAGAAGTATCCTCAGGTTAAATCCAGAAGGAAGCTTTCTGTGAAACTACTCTGTGTCGTCTGAATTTCTTTCACTCAGTTAAGCCTCTCCTTACGTTAAGTTGTTTTATACCCCTTTGTATGTTCAGCGTGTGATGGGATCTTCGGGAGCAGGTTGAGGCTTATGGTGAAAAAGGAGATATGTTCAGACCGAAACTGGAGAGAAGCTTTCTGCAGAACTGCTTCATGACGTGTGCGTTCCACTCACAGTGTTATACCTCTCTTCTCATACAGTGTAGGGGAAACCCTTTTGGAGAAACAGGTGACGAGTGATATTTGCGAGCATGTTGATGCTGATGATGAAAAGGGAAATAGCCTCAGACAAAACCTGGAGAGAGGCTTTCTAGGAAACTACTCTGTGATATGTGTAATCATCTCACAGAGATAAAGGTTTCCTTACATGACACAGCTTGAAAACTGTCATGGATGAATCCACGAATGGACTTTCGGGAGCACACACAGGACTATGATGAAAAAGAAAATATCTTCAGAGAAAAACTGGAAAGAAGCTTTCTGTGAATCTGCTTTTTTCTATGTTTATTCTTCTCATATAGATGAAGCTTTCTTTTCATTACTCTGCTGGAAACTCCGTCGTGGATGCATCCACGAAGGGATATTTGGGATCACATTCGGGCCCATGGTCAAACAGGAAATATAGTATGATAAAAACTGGAGAGAAGCTTTGCGAGAAACTGCTTGATGATGTGTGCATTCCACTCAGGGAGTTATAATGTTCTTCTCATAAGGCACAGTTTGAACACTGTTCCTGTAAAACAAAAAGAGTGATATTCGGAGCACATTGAAGACTATGGCAAAAAGTGAAATGTCGTCCAATAAAATACAGAAAGAAGCACTCGAAGAAACTGCTCTCTGACATGCCCATTCTTTTCACAGGGTTAAAGCTTGCTCTACATTTCCCAGTTTGAAAGTCGGCCTCTGATGGTTCTTGCGAAGGGATAGTAAGTGGCACCCGCAGGCCTGTGTAGAGCAAGAAAACGTCTCCCATCCAAAATTGGAGAGAAGCTTTCTGCATAAAAATTTTGTGATGTTTGAGTTTATCTGAAAGAGTTAAATCATTCTTTGGATTGAGCAGTTTGAAATCACTGCTTTGTGGAATCTCAGAAAGGATATTTGGAGACGCTGTTTACAACACGCTGAAAAAGAAATAACCTCAGAGAAAACACAGAAGGAAGCTTTCTATGAACCTGCTCTGTGTCACGTGAATTCCGCTCACACAGTTAAGCTTCTTTTTTCATTGAGCAGTGTCATAACACTATTTTTGTTGAGACTGTGAAGGGATATTCAGGAGTGATTTGAGGGTTATGGTGAGAAAGGAAACGTCTTCAGATAGAAACGGGAGAGAATCTTTTTGGGGAGCTGCTTTGTGACGTGTGCATTCCGCTCACAGAAATATACCTTTCTTCTCCTAGAGTATTCCGGAATCCCTTTTGGAGAAAAAACTACCAAGAGACATTCGGGAGTATAGGGACAGCTATGGTGAAAAAGGAAATATCCTCAGACAAAACTGGACAGAAGTTTTCTGTTAAACTGCTTCGTGTTAGATATATCTATTCACCTCGCATAGTTCAAACCTTTCTTATATTACACAGCTTGGAAACTCCGTCATGCACGAATCCGCGAAAGGACATTAGGGAGGACATTCAGGCCTATGGTGAAGGAGGAGATATCTTCAGATAAAAACTGGATAGAAGCTTTCTGAGAACCTACTTCTGATGTATGCATTCCGCTCAGCGAGTTATACATCTTTTCTCACAAGGCAGGGTTTAAACACTGTTCCTGTGTAACCGAAAAAGTGATATTTCGGTGCGCACTGAGGACAACACCAAATAGTGAAATATACTGCAATGAAATCGAGAAAGAAGCGTTCCAAGAATCTGCTCTCTGATATATGCATTCACTTCAAATAACTTATGCTTACTCTATGTTGCCCAGTTTCGAAATTCTGTCTTTGAAGAATCTGTGAAGAGATATTTAGTGATGCCCAGAGGCTTGTGGTGAGCAAGGAAACATCTTCCGATGAAACCTGCAGAGTAACTTTCTGCACAACTGCTTTGCATATGTGTATTCGCCTCATAGATTTAACCGTTCTTTGGATTGAGCAGATTGAAATTACTTTTTTTGTGGAATCAGAGGAAGGACATTTGGGAATGATCCGTAGAACATGGAGAAAGAAATATCCTCAGGTAAAATCCAGAAGGAAGCTTTCTGTGAAACTTCTCTGTGTCATCTTAATTCCTCTTGCTTATTTAAGCCACTCCTTACGTTGAGTAGTTTTATAACCCTGTGTATATTTACCTTGTGATGGGACATTCCGGAGCACTTTGAGGCTTACTTTGTAAAAAGAAATATGTTCAGACCGAAACTGGACAGAAGCTTTCTGAGGAACTGCTTTGTGATGTGTAAATTCCACTCACAGAAATATACCTTTCTTCTCCTAGAGGATTCCGGAATCCCTTTTGGAGAAAAAGCTACCATAGATATTCAGGAGTACAGGGACGGCTATGGTGAAAAAAGGAAATATGCTCAGACAAAACTGGAGAGAAGATTTCCGTGAAACTGCTTCGTGTTAGAAATATCTATTCTTCTCACATAGTTCAAATCTTTCTTATATTACAGTTTGTAAACTCCATCATGCACGAATCTGCGAAAGCACATTTGGGAGCACACTCAGGCCTATGGTGAAAGAGGAGATATCTTCAGATAAAAATTGGATAGAAGCTTTCTGAGAAACTTCTCGTGATGTATGTATTCCGATCAGGGAGTTATACCTCTTTTCTAACAAGGCAGTGTTTAAACACTGTTCCTGTGTAACCGAAAGTGGAATATTTCGAACGCAATGAGGACTATGGCAGAGAGTGAAATGCACTGCAATAAAATCGAGAAGGAAGCATTCCAAGAATCTGCTCTCTGATTTGTGCATTCACTTCACAGAATTTATGCCTATTCTATGTTGCCCAGTTTCGAAATTCTGTCTTTCAAGAATCTGTGAATGGATATTTAGTGATGCCCGGAGGCTTGTGGTGAGCAAGGAAACATCTTCCGATGAAACTTGCAGAGTAACTTTCTTAGCAATTGCTTTGTGATGTGTGTATTCGTCTCATAGATTTAAACCATTCTTTAGATTGAGCAGATTGAAATCACTGTTTTTGTGTAATCTGAGGAAGGATATGTGGGAATGATCCTTAGAACATGAAGAAAGAAATATCCTCAGTTAAAATCCAGAAGGAAGCTCTCTGTGAAACTACTCTGTGTCATCTTAATTCCTCTTGCTTAGTTAAGCCTCTCCTTACTGACTTGTTTTTCTAAGACCACCAGAGGGAGCACAAAAGTACCAGGGAGTAGGCAAGTGTAGGAGCAAAACTGCAAATTTATTTTTGGTCACCTAGCTTTAGGGAAGATAGTGGGTAGGGAGAGGTCTGTCGACCTCCGGTGAAGGAGGCCAACAGAGTCGCCTGGTGAAGCTATTGGACGGAGTTCCTAATGCAGTCCCGACAGGAGTGGGGGGCTGGGTAGTCTGTGAGAGACGCTCACCGGGAGCAGCTTTTCTAGGAGTGGGAGGGCACTAGGCAGGGCACGGGCGTGTCGAATGCGTTCCGTAAGTGCGACCAGGTAAATCTTGGTCTCTCCAGATTGGCATCACCTGGCACATGCCCGGTTGATCTGCACCTTCTGGGGCAAAGGCTGCATTTTTGCGCACGTGGAAATGTTGGTGATGAAGAACCCGAAAGTGCGAAATCTTCCCTCCGTTTATCCAAACAGTCCAACCTGTGATTGATAATAGTGATAAGGGGTGCCGTGGTCTGTCTGGCTACTTCCTGCTGTTAAGGTGCATCGTTAAGGTCAGGGCCTATGGGTGGTATTTGGACGTAGGGAAGAAGAATAAATTAAGGCACAATATTAGTATAGGAATGAGGAATGGAAGCATTTGTTGGAATATGGGCAAAACCCAGAAGGAAGGTCCCGGCAAGGTTGGGGTTTTAAGGTTCTGTATTTCAGTTTTTTATTTTATTGAGGGTTTGAATGTTAGTGTCTACTAGGCCTGACTCGCTAACATAATAGCAGCACTCTTCTCCAAGGAAGAGACAAGTGCCTCCTTTTTCAGCTGTAAGCAAGTCTAGGGCTCGCCTGTTTTGGGCAGCTACTTGGGCTATTGAGGTAGTTCGGTGCTTCAGGGAGGCCAGGCTTTCAGCTGATTCCAATAACTAGGAGGAGGAAAACAGCCCGTTTTTGTAAGCGATTGGCAAGAGGGGGTAGCTGCAGTGTCATTTCTACTAGTTCAGCCTTGCTATACAGGGTGAGGCTGGGCACTAAGGGTACTGGGACACAGAGAGATTGAGATTGAGTTGTGACAGTTTGGTTAAATGTTTTATAAAGGGACCCCTTGTACCAGAAATAGCCTCCAATGGGGCTGTTTTACCTCCATTGGGCACCTGAGTATGATTACCCCAGGATGAATTTGGGGTTGAATAACAAAAAGGAAGGATTGGGCTATTTGGATTTTGGAATAGTGGCGCCTGGAGTGTGAGTAAACGGTTGGATGTTTGACAAGTTGTGTTGAAGGCCATGGGCAGGGGGCTGCCACTGGGAGGGGGGCTTCTAAAGCCTCACAGAGGAAGCAATGGGAGAGATTGGTTATATTCACAGTGTAGGTTAAGTTTAGCCCTTGGCAGAGAAGTCTGAGCCATGAGAAGGGATCTCTATTGTCCAGAGAGAAGTTTGACAGACTTAAGGAAGACAACTGGCAGAACAATGTACTACTGAGTGTATTCGGCTGTCTTGTGACCAAGTTTCAGTGATGAAAAACATTGCCATACAGTAGGCGGACTAGCAAAGGTCTGAGTGTATGAGTGATTCAGCAATATAAGTATAAAATTAGACTTCATTTTCAGTGTAGTCGCAGAGAGTCGCTTGCCACTGAAGATGTTCGATGAAGGTTAGGAGACAGGAGAACCACTGCTCTGGACTATTGTCTGGAGGTAGATATGGGTCAGAGTTATGTATTGAAAGTCTGATAGGTTTATGTAGAGGATGGTGAGAAAGCAAGCTAAGCACCAGGGGTCGGGGAGCATGAGATAGTCAAGGAGGTTTTGTAAGTTTGAGGCTAGTGGGGTAAAGTTGAACTGATGTCCACTGATTGTTCTCTGTGGGGGCCCATTTTAGCTGGGAAATATGAATCCAATGCGTGTGTCCTAGGAGTTTTGCTGCTGTATGTGTAGACAGGAGGACAGTGTATGGGCCTTTCCACCTGGGCTGTAAGTCTTTGGCTTGGATATCTTTTATGTATACTTGGTCTCCGGGATTGAGAGAGAGATGTGGGTTGTAGGCGTCTGTTGGAGGAGGGTGTGCTAACTCAGCGTGTTGTCTTAGGAGTTGTCTCAGAAGAGTGAGATATGGGAGGTAGTTCGCCAAAGAGGCGGGCAGGGAAGGTATTTGCTGGAGGGTTAGGGGCATTCCATAGACTAATTCGAATGGACTGAGGCCTGTTGGGCTTCGAGGTGCTGCCTGCAGCTGGGTCAGGGCTAAGGGAAGGAGAGTTACCCATGACTACCGGGTTTCGATTGACAGTTTGGTGAGCTGTAGTTTGATGAGTCCGTTAGCCTTTTCCACCTTACTGGAAGACTGAGGCCTATAAGGGATGTGGACTTTCCGGGTGATGTGCAGGAGGGCTGCCACCTGTTGAACTACCTTAGAGATGAATGCTGGACCGTTGTCGGATTGAAGAGTGACCGGGAGGCTGAACCTAGGGATAATATGTTCAGTGAGTATAGAGGCAACAAGGTTAGTTGTTTCTCCTGTGGTAGGATAGGCTTCTATCCACCCTAAAAGGTGTCCACGAGGGTTAAGAGGTATTGGAATTTTTTATGTCTTGGCATATGTATGAAATCAATTTGCCAATCTTCTCCTGGTTGGTGTCCTCTGAGTTGATGGCTGGGATGGCGATTACGCAGTGTGCCTTGAGGATTTGCCTTTAGGCAGGTAGAGCACTGCTGGTTGATTGTAAGTAAGTGTTTTTGTAGTGTTGGACAGTGGAGGAGGGGATTTAGAAAATTGTATAAGGCTTTGGGTCCTATATGTAAAGAATTATGTATGTCTGTTAGAATGGTATGGAGTTGTGTTTCAGGAATGACTGATTTGTTATTAATATATATCCAGCCACCTGTAGTTAGTTGGGCTGTTGGATTTTGTAATAGCTTAGCCTTTTCTTCCTGAGTGTAATTAGGGGCATACTGGGGGGAGAGAAAACAGACAGAAGGAAGCTTAGCAGTGGAAAATCCAGCGACTGACTTGGCAGTGACGTCAGCAAAATTGTTGCCAGCTGCCACCGGGTTAGATGACGTTTGGTGAACTTTACAATGTATAATGGTTACCTTCGAAGGTGCCGACAATGCATCTAGTACTTTGAGTATTGGTTTTGGTTAATACTAGGGATACCGCCAGTGCTTAAAAACCCTCTCTCTTTTCAGATGACTGAATGGGTGTGTGCGATTAGAAAAGCATATTTAGAATCTGTGTATATGTTTACTGTTTTTCGTTTTGATAGGAGTGCTTGGTTAGTGCAGTGAATTCTGCCTCCTGTGATGTGGTCCCTTGTGGTAGGGGTTTTGCCTCTATAACTGTGGAGGAGGTGACTACTGCATATCCTGCCTGTCTGTTTCCTTGAGGTTTGAATAGGAGCTGCCATCCACAAATAGGGTTAGTTGTGCATTCTGAAGGGGCCGGTCATGCAAGTGTAGGTGGCTGGGGGGTTGAGCCTCCAGGACCTCAGGACAAGAATGTTTAGTATGGGGTGGTTTAAGAGGGTCTGGCAGTAACATGGCTGGATTTAGAGAGGAGCAAACTTCTAAAGTAACAGTGGGGTCTTCTATGAATAAGAGATGGAAAAGTTGGAGCCGTTATGGAGTTAAGTGGCTAACACTTTTATGAGAGATGTGATTCTGAAGACGGTGTGTGGAGAGGACTGTTAGGTTACTGCCTCTAATGAGCTTTTTTGCTTCCTGGGTCAGGTAGGCTGCCGCTGCTATGCCCGTAGGCAGGGTTGCCAGCCTTGTACAGTTGGGTCTAGTTGTTTGGATATTTAGGCCACAGGGAGGTGGGTGCTGCCGATAAGCTGGGCTAAAAACCAACTGCCACTTTCTGCCTTTCATCTGTAAAGAATTGGAAGGGACGCTGGAAATCAGGCAGTGAGAGAGTGGGTTGTGAGAGAAGGCAAGCTTTTAAGCGGGTGAAAAGAGTCGAGATTAACTTGGGATTGGACAAAGGCCCATGTGGGGTTTCTTTAACTGTGGCATATAAAGGTTTGGCTAACATTCCAACATTGGGGATCCAATGTCTGAAGAAGCCTATTAGACCTAAGAAGGATTGAACTTCTTTTGCATCTTTAGGGGGAAGAAGGTTTCGTATTAGGGCCATATGGTCAGTAGTTAGTGACTGGGTTGCTGGGGTGATTTCAATTCCTAAGTATATGACGGTTTGGCAAGAAATTTGGGCCTTGTGTTTAGATACTCTATAACCTAGTGAGGTTAAATGGTTGAGGAGAGTTGCAGTGTCTAGAAGAGAGTCTTGTTTGGTAGGGCTACAGATTAGGAGATCATCTACATACTGCAGAACTTTGCTATTAGTGAGGGGGCAGGAGGCAAGGTCTTTCACTAAGGCCTGACCGAAGAAATGGGGGCTGTCCCGGAAACCTTGTGGGAGGACGGTCCACGTCAGTTGAGTGGAGGTATGTGTGTCTGGGTCTTCCCATATGAAAGCAAAAAGGAAGTGGCAGTCTGTGTTTAGGGGTATGGTAAAGAAAGCATCCTTAACGTCTAGCACAGTAAAATAAGTAGAATTGGTGGGGATGTGGGACAGAAAGGTGTAAGGGTTGGGAAGTACAGGGTTCGTTGGATGGATAGCCTCTTTGACAAGCCGAAGATCATGTACTAACCTATACGTTCCATCTGCCTTTTTGACTGAAAGTATTGGAGTGTTACAGGTGGAATGTGTGCAGACAAGAATATGTTGGCTAAGTAGTCACGTGATGATTGGCTTTAAAACTTGTAGATATGTCGGAGAAAGAGAGAACTGGGGGTGGTTTTGGAAATGAGTGGGATCTTTGAGCTTGACAATAACTGGTGGGTGGTGGGCCGTTATGACCGGGGTGAAAGTATCCCACACTTTAGGGTGTACAGAAATAGGGAAGATGTGGGGTGGGGGCGACATAGGATGAGCGTGTGTGCCTGCACAAAGCATGAGAAACAGGTCGTGAGGGGGTTGAAAGGGAGTGGATGGGTTGGTGGGAATGGATATGGAGGCATTTAAGGTGCTCAGAATGTCTCGGCCTTGTAAGGGGGTAGGGCATGAGGGTATAAAGAGGAACGAGTGCGCAAAATAGTTGTTGGCCTGGCAGCAATTGAGGATTGGAGTTTTTCGTTGAGTGGATGGCTTTCCATCCACTCCTACTACAGAGATATTGAATGGAAGGCTAGGTCCAGTGAAGGACGGCAAAACAGAATAGGTAGCCCTGCTGTCGATTAAAAAATTAATTGTCTTACCCGCTACCAGGCGAGTTACCCGCGGCTCGGTGAGGATGATGGGGGTCCCCAAGTCTCGGCACCTTCAGTTGTTGTCATCCAGATGTAGGAGCTGGAAGGAGGTCCCGGGATCCTGGGAAAGGGGGTCACGTTGAGATGTGGCACCTGTTTTCAGGGTGGGGCAAAAACAAACATCCAGTGTCCTGCCTGTTGGCAAGCAGGGCAGGGAGTTGCTGGTGGATGAGGGTTAGGACATTCACTGGTCCAATGTCCTGACGCCTTGCACTTATAGCAAGTATGCATTGAGGCTCGGGGACCTTGTGGACAGCCGTTGGCACAGTGTTCTGCCTTGTTGCACTTATAGCAGGCTCCTTTTTTAGCCTTGGATTCTGCAGGGTGTGTGCTCTCTGGTCTGGGGTTACGACTGGGTTGTAAAGCCGCTCCTAGGAGCTGTGCTTTCTGTTTAAGGCAAGCCTGCCAGTGTGCCTCAGCCGTCTCCTCTCTGGAGTTATAGACCTTAAAGGCGAATTTAACTAGGTCTTGTATTGGTATCTAAGGACCATCCTCTACCATTTGAAGTTTTATACGAATGTCAGGAGCTGATTGAGAAATGAAATAAGACGCCACAATGGTGGCCCCTGTGGGGGAGGCCGGATCTAACTGGGTAAATTGGGTAGAACCTCAGTCAGCCTATTTAAGAATGCACCTGGATTTTCCTCAGGATTTTGAATAGTTTCTTTTAATTTGTTAAAATTTACAGTTTTGTTTGAGGCTGCTTGCATACCAGCCAAAAAACACTGGACCATTATGTCTCGCCTATGGCGCCCAGGCAGGCCTACTTGGTAGTCCCACTCTGTGTCTGCCGAGGGGACTGCTTGCTCCCCTAGTGGAATGGCAGCATGAGTTAAATGTAGTTGGTTGGCGTGCTGCCTGGCAGCCGCTAGGATGCACTCTTGCTCCTCAGGGTTTAGGGTGGAGTTTAGGATAAACTGGAGGTCATGCCAAGTTAAGTCATAGGCTTGACAAAGGTATCTAAATTCCTTTGTGTATATGGTAGGATTTGCTGAGAAATCACCTAAATGCTTCTCAATTTTGGAAAGATCGGCCAGTGAAAAAGGGACATGTACTCTGACTACCCTCTGTACCCCAGCTACCTCTAGCAAGGCGCTAACACTGTAGGAGGCTGTGGGGCAGGAGTGGGGGCATCAGCAGGGCACTTAGAGCGGGTGTGGGCAGAGATAGGGGACTCAAGGCAGCCAGTTGGGTACCCCAAAGTAGGCACGGGACTGAGTGGATTACTAGTAGATAAGGAGGAGGATGGAGGAGTCTGGACGGGCAGAGGAGGATGAGTGTAGGGCGGGAATGAGGGTGCAGAGGCCAAAGGAAACCCTAGGTCCTCCGGCTGAACCAAAAGGAATAAAGACACCTCTTTTTCTGGTTTCTGTGAGCTGGCGTCCTTGGATAGCATAACTTGGGCCAAAGAGCACTGGATACACAGGTCGGGACGAGAGTGTAAGGCCCAACATCCTTGTATGTAATTAATTTCGGGCCACTTGCCTATCCGCTGGCAGATATTGCTGAGGTCCATTAGAACATTGCGGTCTAGGGTGCCCTCTGGTGGCCACTGAGACTGGTTGTCTAGTTTATATTGGGGCCACGCCACAGTGGAAATGAAAATTAACTTCTGCCTCCTAAGGTCTTGTTCGAGCTGTAAGGTTTTTAAATTGGCTAGGAGGCACCCTAAGGGGGTGCTCTTTGGAAAATTGGACTGGGGGTTTCCCATTTGTTTCCTCTTTACTTACACAATGGACACAATGGAAATGGAAGTGGATCTCTGCCTGGCTTCAAAGTGTCGTTTGGTAACACTAGAGACAGACTGGAGGATCTTGGAGCCAAGGTGGAGATTACCTTCAGGCAGACGTCTCCACCCTGAACGGGTCTCCCGAGCCAAGTGGTGGCTCCCGAGCCACTTGGGAGCTCAAAAGTGGGTCTCGAAACTGCACAGGATTTTTGGCCAAGGGAGGTAAAGAAGAGACAAGGGCACTTACCCCAGAGAGGCCGTGAGAGTGAGGGAAGTGGGTCTCAGGGCCTGGCCCTTCTGTGGCGTGAGAGCAGGAGGAGGCTCCTCAATCCTTAGAAGCCTGAGGAGGGGTCTCCTTCTTGGTTTTTGGCACCACCTGATTTGTTTTTCTAAGACCACCAGAGTGGGCACAAAAGAACCAGCGAGTAAACAAGGCTAGGAGCAAAACTGCAAATTGATTTTTTGGTCACCTAGCTTCAGGGAAGGAGGTGTGGAGGGTGAGGTCTGTCAGCCTCCGTCAGAGAAGGCCGAGAGAGTCGCCTGATGGAGCTCTTGAGCGGAGTTCCTGGTGCAGTCCCGACGGGGGTGGGGGCTGAGGAAGTCGGCACAGCGTGCTCACTGGAAGCCGCTTTTCTGGGAGTGGTAGGGCAATAGGCGGGACACAGGCTTGTCAGGTGGTGTTCCGTAGGTGTGGACAGGTAAATCTTGGTGTCTTTGGATTGACGTCACCTGGCGCATGCCCGGTTGATGTGCACCTTCCTGGGTGCTGGCTGCATTTTCCCGCACACGGGAAAAGTTGGTGATGAAGAACCCGGAATTGCGCCATCTTGGCTCCGTTCGTTTAAACAACTACGTTGCCCAGTTTGGAAACTCTGTCTTTAAGGAATCCGTGAAAGGATTTTAAGTGGTACCCAAGGCTTATGATGAGAAAGGAAACGTCTTCTGAGGCAAACTGGAGAGAAGCTTTTGGAGCCACTGCTTTGTGTTGTGTGTATTCATCTCCTAGAGTTATATCATTCTTTGAATTGAGCGGTGTGAAATCACAGTTTCTATGGAAACTGAGAAAGACAATTGGGAATGCTCTTATGAATATGCTGACAAAGAAATACCCTCTGATAAAAACCGGAAGGAAACTTTCTCTGAAACTTCTCTAGGTCATGTGAAGTCCCCTCCCACAGTTAAATTTCTGTTTACATTGAGCAGTATTGTAATGCCGTTTTAGGCCAGTCAGCAAAGGAACACTGGGGCGCGCTTTGAGGCTTATGGTGAAAACAGAAATATCCTCAGATAGACACTGCAGAGAAGATTTCAGAGGAGCTTATTTGTGTCGTGAGCATTCCACTCACAAACTTATTCTTTTTTGCTCATAGAAGATTGGGGAAACCCTTTTGGAGAAAAAGCTACCAGGAAACATACAGGAGAATATGGACAGCTATGGAGAAAAAGGAAATATCCTCAGAAAAAAACCGGAAAGAATCTTTCTGTGAAACTGTTTGTGATAGATATGTCCATTCATCTCACAGAGATAAAAGTTCTTTTCTATTACACAGGTTTGAGACCACATCATGGATGGATTCGTGAGGAGACATTCAGGAGTATATGGACTGAGTACATCCTGAGAAAAAAGAAACAAGAAAGAAAAATTCCAAGAAACTCCTCTCTGGAGCGGGCATTCATTTCAGAGAGTTAAAGGTTACATGGCATTGTCCAGTTAGGAAAGTCTGTCTTTGAGGAATTTGTGAAGGGATAATACGTGATTCCCCTGGGCTTGTGGTGAGAAAGGAAAAGTCTTCCGATGAAATCTGGGAGAAGCTTTTGGAGCAACTGCTTTGTGATGTGTGTAATCATTGCATTGTGTTAAATCATTCTTTGTATTGAGCAGTTTGATATCACTGTTTCTGTGGAACCTGAGGAAGGACAGTTGGAAATACTCTTAAGAATATATTGAAAAAGAAATACCCTCCAATCAAAAAGACAAGGAAACACTCTGTGAAACTGCTCTAAGTCACATGACATCCATGCGCACAGTTAAACTTCTGCTTTCATTGAGCAGTATTCAAACAATCTTTTAGCTTGGTCAGCTAAGGGATCCTAGGGAGCCCTTCGAGGATTATGGTGAAACGGAAATATCTTCAGGTAGATACTGGAGAGAAGATTTCTGAGGAGGTGCTTTGTGAAATGTGCATTCCACTCACTGAGTTACAATTTTCTTCTCCAAGATGATTGGGGAATTCCGTTTGTAGAAAAAGCTACCAGGGGATAATTCACTTTTCACCATAGTCTTCAGTGCACTGCAAGTTATTACTTTTTCAGTTTTACAGGAACAGTTTTCAAACACTGCCATATGACAAAAGAGGTATAAATCCCTGAGTGGAATGCGCACATCACAAAGCACTTTCTCAGACAGCTTCTCTCCCATTCTTATCTGGCTTTATTTCCTATTTCCCCATGCGCTGGAATGTGCACAAAATGTCCCTTAGCAAATATGTCCATAATACAGTTTCAAAACTGCATCATAGAGAAAAAGTTTTATCTATCTGAAATGAAGAGACATATCTAATACAAAGAAGTTTCACAGAAAGACTTTTTCCAGTTTATGTCTGAAGATATTTCCTTTTAAACCATAGCCATGCATATACTCCCGAATGTGCTGTGGTACCGTTTACACCAAATGGGACTCACCAATCCTCTATGAAAATAAAATTGTAATTCTGTGACTGGAATGCAGATGTCGCAAAGCAGCTCCTTGGATTTCTACTCTCCAGTTTTTATCTGAAGATATTTCCTTTTTCACCATAAGCCTCGAAGTGCTCCCGAATATCATTCCACAGATTACTTAATTCCTCTCGCTTAGTTAAGCCTTTTCATACGTTGAGTAGTTTTATAACCCTGTGTATCATTCGCATGTGATGGGACATTCGGAAGCACAATGAGGCTTATGGTGAAAAAGGAAATATGTTCAGACCGAAACTGGAGAGAAGCTTTCCGAGGAACTGCTTTGTGACGTGTGTATTCCACTCACAGTGTTATACCTCACTACTCATACAGTGTCAGGGAAACTCTTTTGGAGAAACAGGTACCAAGTGATATTCGGAAGCATGTTGATGCCGATGATGAAAAGGGAAATAGCCTCAGACAAAACCTGGAAAGAAGCTTTCTAGGAAACTACTCTGTGATATGTGTAATCACCTCACAGAAATAAAGGTTTTCTTACATTACACAGCTTCAAAACTGTCATGAACGGATCCACGAAGGGACTTTCAGGAGCACACTCAAGACTATGGTGAAAAAGGAAATATCTTCAGATAAAAACGGGAAAGAAGCTTTCTGTGAATCTGCTTTTTTCTATGTTTATTCTTCTCACATAGATGAAGCTTTCTTTACATTATGCAACTTGGAAACTCCCTAGTGGATGGATCCGTGAAGGGATATTTGGGATCACATTCGGGCCTATGGTCAAATAGGAAATATAGTCAGATAAAAACTGGAGAGAAGCTTTCTGGGAAACTGCTTGGTGATGTGTGCATTCCACTCAGGGAGTTTTAATGCTCTTCTCATAAGGCACAGTTACAACACTGTTCCTGTAAAACCAAAAGAATGATATTCGGAGCACATTGAATACAATGACAAAAAGTGAAATGTCGTCCTATAAAAAACAGAAAGAAGCACTCGAAGAAACTGCTCTCTGACATGTCCATTCTTTCACAGGGCTAAATCTTCCTCTACATTTCTCAGTTTGAAAGTCAGCCTCTGAGGGTTCTGCGAAGGGATAGTAAGTTGCAACCGGAGGCCTGTGTTGAGCAAGGAAATATCTCCCTTCGAAAAATGGAGAGAAGCTTTCTGCGTAACTCTTTGTGATGTTTGTATTCATCTCAAAGAGTTACATAATTCTTTGGATTGAGCAATTTGAAATCACTGTTTCTGTGGAATCTGAGAAAGGATATTTGGAGACGCTCTTTAGAATACACTGAAAAAGAAATAACCTCAGAGAGAAACCAGAAGGAAGCTTTCTGTGAACCTGTTCTGTGTCACGTGAATACGCTCACACAGTTAAGCTTCTCTTTTCATTGAGCAGTATCATAAAACTGTTTATGTTTAGACTGTGAAGGAATATTCAGGAGCGATTTGAGGATTACAGTGAGAAAGGAAATGTCTTCAGATAGAAACTGGAGAGAAGCTTTCTGAGGAGCTGCTTTGTGACGTGTGCATTCCACTCACAGAAATATACCTTTCTTCTCCTAGAGGATTCCGGAATCACTTTTGGAGAAAAAGCTACCAAGATACATTCGGGAGTATAGGGACGGCTATGGTGAAAAACGAAATATCCTCAGACAAAACTGGAAAGAAGATTTCTGTGAAACTGCTTCAAGTTAGATATATCTATTCATCTCGCATAGTTCAAACCATACTTATATTACGCAGTGTGGAAACTCCGTCCTGCACGAATCTAAGAAGGGACATTCGGCAGCACTTTCAGGCCTATGGTGAAAGAGGAGATAGCTTCAGATAAAAACTGGATAGAAGCTTTCTGAGAAACAACTTGTGATCTATGCATTCTGCTCAGGGAGTTATATTTCTTTACTCACAAAGCAGTGTTTAAACACTGTTCCTGTGTAACCAAAAAGTGATATTTCACAGGGCACTGAGGACTATGGCAAATCGTGAAATATACTGAAATAAAATCGAGAAAGAAGGCTTCCAAGAATCTGCTCTCTGATATGTGCATTCACTTCACAGAATTTATGCTTACTCTATGTTGCCCAGTTTCAAAATTCTGTCTTTGAAAAATCTGTGAAGGGATATTTAGTGATGCCCGGAGGCTTGTGGTGAGCAAGGAAACATCTTCCGATGAAACCTGCAGAGTAACTCTCTGAGCAACTGCTTTGTGATGTGTGTATTTGTCTCATAGATTTAAACCATTCTTTGGATTGATCAGATTGATATCACTGTTGTTGTGGAATCCGAGGAAGGACATTTGGGAACGATCCTAGGAACATGCAGAAAGAAATATCCTCAGGTAAAATCCAGAAGGAAGCTTTCTGTGAAACTACTGTGTGTCGTCTTAATTCCTCTCACTCAGTTAAGCCTCTCCTTACATTGAGTAATTTTATAAGCCTGTGTATGTTTAGCATGTGATGGGACATTCGGGAGCACTTTGAGTGTTATGGTGGAAAAGGAAATATGTTCAGATCAAAAGTGGAGAGAAGCTTTCTGAGGAACTGCTTTGTGACGTGTGCATTCCACTCACTGTGTTATACTTCTCTTCTCATATAGGGTCGGGGAAACCCTTTTGGAGAAACAGGTACCAAGTGATATTAGGGAGCATGTTGATGCCGATGATGAAAAGAGAAATAGCCTCAGAAAAAAACCGAAAGAATCTTTCTAGGAAACTACTCTGTGTTATGTGTAATCATCTCACAGAGATAAACGTTTCCATACATTACACAGCTTGAAAACTGTCATGGACGGATCCACGAAGGGACTTTCGGGAGCACACTCAGGACTATGGTGAAAAAGGAAATATCTTCAGATAAAAACGGGAAAGAAGCTTTCTGTGAATCTGCTTTTTTCTATGTTTATTCTTCTCACATAGATGAAGCTTTCTTTACATTACGCAGCTTGGAAACTCCCTCGTGGATGGAACCGTGAAGGGATATTTGGGATAACATTCGGGCCTATGGTCAAATAGGAAATGTAGTCAGATAAATACTGGAGAGAAGCTTTCTGGGAAACTGCTTGGTGATGTGTGCATTCCACTCAGGGGGTTTTAACGCTCTTCTCATAAGGCACAGTTTGAACACTGTTCCTGTAAAACAAAAAGAGTGATATTCGGAGCATATTGAAAACTATGGCAAAAAGTGAAATGTCGTCCAATAAAAAAGAGAAAGAATCACTCGAAGAAACTGCTCTCTGACATGCCCATTCTTTTCACAGGGCTAAATCTTCCTCTACATTTCCAAGTTTGAAAGTCGGCCTCTGAGGGTTCTGTGAAGGGATAGTAAGTGGCAACCGGAGGCCTGTGTCGAGCAAGGAAATATCTCCCTTCAAAAATTGGAGAGAAACTTTCTGTGCAACTCTTTGTGATGTTTGTATTCATCTCAAAAGTTACATAATTCTTTGGATTGGGCAGTTTGAAATCACTGTTTCTGTGGAACCAGACAAAGGACATTTGGAGATGCTCTTTAGCATACATTGAAAAAGAAATAACCTCAGAGAGAACCCAGAAGGAAGCTTTCTGTGAAACTGCTCTTTGTCACGTGAATTCCGATCACACTGTTAAGCTTCTCTTTTTACTGAGCATTATCATAACAACGTTTTTGTTTAGATGACGAAGGGATATTCAGGAGCGAGTTGAGGGTTACGGTGAGAAAGGAAACGTCTTCAGATTGAAACGGGAGAGAAGCTTTCTGAGGAGCTGCTTTGTGACGTGTGCATTCCAATCAAGAAATATACCTTTCTTCTCCTAGAGGATTCCGAAATCCCTTTTGAAGAAAAAGCTACCAAGAGACATTCAGGAGTATAGGGATGGCTATGGTGAAAAAGGAAATATCTTCAGAAAAACTGGAAAGAAGATTTCTGTGAAACTGCTTCATGTTAGATATATCTATTCATCTCGCATAGTTCAAAGGTTTCCTATATTATGCAGTTTGAAAACTCCGTCATGCACGAATTTGTGAAGGGACATTTGGGAGCACATTCAGACCTATGGTGAAAGAGGAGATATCTTCAGATAAAAAACGGATAGAAGTTTTCTGAGAAACTACTTGTGATATATGCATTCCGCACAGGGAGTTATACCTCTTTTCTCACAAGGCAGAGTTTAAACACTGCTCCTGTGTAACTTATAAAGATAGATTTCAGAGCGCATTGAGGACTATGGCAAATAGTGAAATATACTGAAATAAAATCGAGAAAGAAGGCTTCCAAGAATCTGCTCTCTGATATGTGCATTCACTTCACAGAATTTATGCTTACTCTATGTTACCCAGTTTAGAAATTCTGTCTTTCAAGAAGCTGTGAAGGGATATTTAGTGACGGTTGGAGGCTTGTGGTGAGCAAGGAAACATCTTCCGATGAAACCTGCAGAGTAACATTCTGAGCAACTGCTTTGCGATGTGTGTATTTGTCTCATAGATTTAAACCATTCTTTGGATTGAGCAGATTGAAATCACTGTTTTTGTGGAATCTGAAGAAGGACATTTGGGAATGATCCTTAGAACATGGAGAAAGAAATATCCTTAAGTAAAATCCAGAAGGAAGCTTTCTGTGAAACTACACTTTATCATCATAATTCCTCTCGATAAGTTAAGCCTCTCCTTACATTGAGTAATTTTACAACCCTGTGTATGTTTAGCATGTGATGACACTTTCAGGAGCACCTTGAGGCTTACGGTGAAAAAGGAAATATGTTCAGACCGAAACTGGAGAGAAGCTTTCCGAGGACCTGCTTGGTGACGTGTGCATTCCACTCAAATTGTTATACCTCTCTTCACATACAGCGTCAGAGAAACCCTTTTGGGAAACAGGTACCAAGTGAAATTCGGGAGCATGTTGTTGCCGATGATGAAAAGGGAAATAGCCTCTGACAAAACCTGGGAATAAGTTTTCTAGGAAACTACTCTGTGATATGTGTAATCATCTCACAGAGATAAAAGTTTCCTTACATTGCACTGCTTGAAACCTGTCATGGACGGATCCACGAAGGGACTTTTGGGAGCACACGCAGAACTAGGGTGAAAAAGGAAATATCTTCAGATAAAAAGTTGAAAGAAGCTTTCTGTAAATCTGCTTTTTTCTATGTGTTTTCTTCTCACGTAGATGAAGCTTTCTTTACATTATGCAGCTTGGAAACTCCCTCGTGGATGGATCCACGAAGGGATATATGGCATCACATTCAGGCCCCTGGTCAAATAGGAAATAGAGTCAGATAAAAACTGGAGGGAAGCTTTCTGAGAAACTGCTTGCTGATGTGTGCATTCCTCTCAGGTAGTTTTAATGTTCTTGTCATAAAGCACAGTTTGAACACTGTTCCTGTAAAACCAAAAGAGTGATATTTGGAGCACATTGAAGACTATGGCAAAAAGTGAAATGTCGTCCAATAATAAACTGAAAGAAGCACTCGAAGAAACTGCTCTCTGACATGCCCATTCTTTTCACAGGGTTAAAACTTACTCAACATTTCCTAGGTTGAAATTCGGCCTCTGAGGGTTCTGCGAAGGGATAATAGTGGCAACCGGAGGCCCGTGTCGAGCAAGCAAATGTGTCGCGTCGAAAATTGGAGAGAGGCTTTCTGTGCAACTCTTTTGTGATGTTTGTATTCATCCCAATGAGTTAAATCATTCTTTGGATTGAGCAGTTTGAAATCACTGTTTCTGTGGAATCTGAGAAAGGACATTTGGGACACTCTATAGAATATCGTGAAAAAGAAATAACCTCAGAGAGAAACCAGAAGAAAATTTTCTGTGAAACTGCTCTGTGTCACGTGAATTCCACTCACACTGTTAAGCTTCTCTTTTCACTGAGCAGTATCATAACACTGTTTTTGTTTAGACTGCGAAGGGATATTCAGGAGCGATTTGAGAGTTACGGGGAGAAAGAAAAGGTCTTCAGATAGAGCCTGGAGAGAAGCTTTCTGAGGAGCTGCTTTGTGACATGTGCATTCCACTCACAGAAATATACCTTCTTCTCCTAGAGGATTCCGGAATCCCTTTTGGAGGAAAAGCTACCAAGAGACATTCGGGAGTACAGGGATGGGTATGGTGAAAAAGGAAATATCCTCATACAAAACTGGAAAGAAGATTTCTGTGAAACTTCTTCGTGTTAAATATAACTATTCGTCTGGCATAGTACAAACCTTTATTTTATTACACAGTTAGGAAACTCCATCATGCACGAATCCACGAAGGGACATTCGGGAGCACATTCAGAACTACGGTGAAAGAGGAGATATCTTCAGATAAAAACTGGATAGAAGCTTTCTAAGAAAATACTTGTAATGTGTGCATTCTGCTCAGGGAGTTATACATCTTTTTTCACAAGGCAGTGCTTAAACATTCCTCCTGTGTAACCGAAAATTGATATTTCGGAGCGCATTGAGGACTATGGCAAATAGTGAAATATAATGAAATAAAATCGAGAAAGAAGCGTTCCAAGAATCTGCTCTCTGATATGTGCATTCCTTCACAGAATTTATGCTTACTCTATATTGCCAGGTTTGAAATTCCGTCTTTGAAGATCATTGAAGGGATATTTATTGACGCCCAGAGGCTTGTGGTGAGCAAGGAAATATCTTCCGATGAAATATGCAGAGTAACTCTCTGAGCAAGTGCTTTGCCATGTATGTATTTTTCTCCTGGAAATAAACCATTTTTTGGATTGAACAGATTGAAAGCACTGTTTTTGTGGAATCTGAGGAAGGGCATTAGGGAATGATCCTTAGAACATGGAGAAAGAAATATCCTCAGGTAAAATCCAGAAGGAAGCTTTCAGGGAAACTACTCTGTGTCATCTTAATTCCTCTCACTTATTTAAGCCTCTACTTACGTTTAGTAGTTTTATAACCCTGTGTATGTTAGCGTGTGATGGGACATTCGGGAGCAGTTTGAGGCTTATGGTGAAACAGGAAATATGTTCAGATCGAAACTGGAGAGAAGCTTTCCGAGGAACTGCTTTCTGACGTATGCATTCCACTCACAGTGTCATACCTCTCTTCTCATGCAGCGTCAGGGAAACCCTTTTTGAGAAGAAGCTTTCTAGGAAAAATACTCTGTCATATGTGTAATCATCTCACATAGATAAAGGTTTCCTTACATTACACAGCTTGAAAACTGTCATGGACGGATGCACGAAGGGACTTTCAGGAGCACACGCAGGACTAGGGTGAAAAAGGAAATATCTTCAGATAAAAACTGGAAAGAAGCTTTCTGTGAATGTGCTTTTTTCTTTTTTCTTTTTTTTCTTTTTTTTATTATACTTTAAGTTCTAGGGTACTTGTGCATAACGTGCAGGTTTGTTACATATGTATACATGTGCCATGTTGGCGTGCTGCACCCATCAACTCGTCAGCACCCATCAATTCATCATTTATATCAGGTATAACTCCCCAATGCAATCCCTCCCCCCTCCCCCCTCCCCATCATAGGCCCCAGTGTGTGATGTTCCCCTTCCCGAGTCCAAGTGAACTCATTGTTCAGTTCCCACCTATGAGTGAGAACATGCGGTGTTTGGTTTTCTCTTCTTGTGATAGTTTGCTAAGAATGATGGTTTCCAGCTGCATCCATGTCCCTACAAAGGACGCAAACTCGTCCTTTTTTATGGCTGCATAGTATTCCATGGTGTATATGTGCCACATTTTCTTAATCCAGTCTGTCACTGATGGACATTTGGGTTGATTCCAAGTCTTTGCTATTGTGAATAGTGCCGCAATAAACATACGTGTGCATGTGTCTTTATAGCAGCATGATTTATAATCCTTTGGGTATATACCCAGTAGTGGGATGGCTGGGTCATATGGTACGTCTAGTTCTAGATCCTTGAGGAATTGCCATACTGTTTTCCATAATGGTTGAACTAGTTTACAATCCCACCAA